>NC_090221.1:27466740-27631740 GCF_024489055.1 Chanodichthys erythropterus | reverse complement strand
TAGTTCCCCCATCCCTAGTTCCCCCATCCCTAGTTCCCCCAACCCTGGCTCCCCCAACCCTGGCTCCCCCAACCCTAGCTCCCCCAACCCTGGCTCCCCCAACCCTGGCTCCCCCAACCCTGGCTCCCCCAACCCTGGCTCCCCCAACCCTGGCTCCCCCAACTTTAGTTCCCCCAACTTTAGTTCCCCCAACTTTAGTTCCCCCAACTTTAGCTCCCCCAACTTTAGCTTCCCCAACTTTAGCTCCCCCAACCTTGCCTCCAGTGGAGCAACCACGTAGGGGTCAAATAAGAGCTCGCAGTAGAAGCCCAGAGCAGCGTCGGACAAGGGCTCGTACTGCAAGAGGTCGTTCACCGCTCAACCTTGAAAGATTGGATGGACTTCCACCTACTCAGCATGGCCTACCTTCTCGACATCCTGAGATCCTTCCTGAGCCCCAGGTAGAGGGAAGCTCAAGGACTCGGCAATTGTTTTTGTCCAGGCAGAGCACTGTGGAAATGGAAACTCAAGAATTGGGAACAGCACCTGACTTACCTGGAACACCACAGGAAAGAGAGATAAATGCTGGAGAGGCAGGAGCCTCAGGTCGTCGTCCTCCAACCATAATGCTGGATTTGCAGGTACGTAGGGTGCGTCCCGGAGAGTACCGCCAGAGAGACAGCATTGCTAACCGCACAAGGTCTCGTTCACAGACGTCCAATAACACTTTATTATATGAGACTGAGCGCGGAGGTTTCCGTCGGACTTTCTCCCGCTCTGAGCGGGCTGGAGTGAGAACATACGTCAGTACTATCCGCATTCCCATTCGGAGGATCTCAGATGCTGGACTTGGTGAAGCCACTTCTTTGGCTCTGCAGTCTATGATTCGTCAGATCATGACTGGTTTCGGTGAACTTAGCTACTTTATGGACTCGGACTATCCAGACTCGAACCGTGAAGACAACCCACCTACAGACCTTACTGATGCACTGGGTAACCCTGATGCTTCTACTGGAACTGCTGCAAGTGAAGCTGATTCCCATCTTCCTGGGCATGGAGGCTCGAACCAGGGTGGTTTAGAGGCACGGACAGAGGAAAGGGAAGTGGAAGGTGGACTGCCTGGTGCTGCTGGTCCTCGGGAAAACAGAGGCAGACAACGGGCTCCCATCAGCCTGGATGAAACTGGATCTCTGCCCTTTCTGCGACTTGCGCACTTCTTCTTGCTCAACGAGGAAGATGATGACCAACCCAGAGGTCTCACCAAAGAGCAGATTGACAACCTATCCATGCGAAACTTTGGGGAAAGCGATGCACTCAAAACCTGCAGTGTCTGCATTACAGAGTATGCTGAAGGCAACAAATTGCGGAAGCTGCCCTGCTCTCATGAGTACCATGTGCACTGTATCGACCGCTGGCTTTCAGAGAACTCAACCTGCCCTATTTGCCGCAGGGCGGTTCTTGTTTCCACCAACCGCGAGAGTGTTGTCTAGCCAAAATTGGTTTTGCGGCACTTTCAATAGGTTTCATGTCTCTTTTCCTCTCTTCCTTTTACATTTATTACCTAGTCATGTGAGGACTCTTACTGAGATTTTTCCATACATCCTATATGAAGTCATTAAGTTTTATCAGATTTGCTGGTGCCAAGATCCCCCCCGAACTATACATCACTGTATTTTGACTGATCTTACAATAAATATTGGTGCAAGACACAACCGATGAAGATCATGCTGCAATCCCTGATCTTATACATATATTGAAGAGCAACATTCGACAAAATTATAGGATGAGGGGCAATGTAGAAACACCTTTGTGGTACATATAGTTTCATACTAAAACAGAGATTTGAGTTGTACTTTTAAGCAAGTATCATATTATAACAAACATTGTGTTTTAATAAAAGTTAATGATTTGGTAATATTGTAGAGCATCGGGAATTGCATTAAGGATCAAGAATAGTGTAATCTGCTTAGCATCCACAAATACTTTACGATTGGAAAATACTTTGAAACTGTCACACTGTGCTACATCTGAAATGATTTGTTTCATACAGTGTTGGTTGTGTGTTGGTATGAAAGCATAGTGTGTTGTACCAATTGCATTATCATAAATGACTAAATGCAGATAAATTGTAGGAGATTCATGGAGTAGTTCTTAATGAATTTGTCATTCTGTATAGAATAGATTTTGATTTGGCATTTGAAAGTGTTCTGTAATACTGGTTTTGAAAACCATATGGTCAGACACTTTTCTTTTTTTCTTTTTTTTTTAAACAAAACAAAAAAGGCTGTAAATATGCTATGTTGACACATCAGGTTGTATTTTCACCTGTCTTCCCAAATGACGATAATGCATCAGTTTGCTGACTCAAACATATTTCATATATCTTAAGAAATAAACTTGGCTACATATAGGCAATGTTGTGCAATGCTAATAAGGAAAATGTAAAGGAAGTTTTGACAAATTGACTTGTATGTTATAGTCTGTAAATATTAACATTTAAAATGAAGACTTAAATGGAAGTTTTTCTAACAGTTCTGTACATTGAGAATAGCACCATTTATCTTACTCTGAGGAGGAAATTATTTTTCTCATGTAATGGTTGGTTCATATACGAGCTAAGGTTCTTTATTCCCATGCGAGAGTAAAAAATGCAGTGTTATTTAGAGACAATAAATGAAATATTGGTTTCTGTGTTGACTTGGGAGACTAACCCTAAGCAAAATGTTCTCAACCATGAGTTACATCAACATTTCATGTATCATAAGCAAGCCAACCATTGTTAAAATGCATATTAAATTCTGTTCTGAGGTCATGTATTATAAGAGCAAGTTACTCAATAGAATTAATTAATTTTGTCAGCATATTTATAGGTTATATTTTTGAGTCAATATTTTGACTAGCTTCCAGTTTGCTGTGTTTGAAATGAATAAAATGTTTTCCTCAACTGTCTATTTCTCTGTGCCCTCACCAGTGTCCCATCATGTTAAGTGCTGCTGTGGAATTAAAAAAATAAATAAATAAATAAAAAAACATAAAATGAATCATACAGCCCTGCTATCAGGGAATCTAATTTAGCAATACATGCCCTTGAACATCTCATAACATGATGCTGTGGGGGGCGAAAAAAAAAAAAAAAAAATTATATATATATATATATATATATATATATATGTGTGTGTGTGTGTATGTATACACACACCTACACACGTGCATATATATTCTGGATAAGGTTTTATGGTTTAGTTTGTATTTTAATAATTATGGTTTTCCATAAATGTTCTATATTATTTTGAATGGAATTTGGATTATTTAGGTGACATTTGCTTGTAACCACGCCAGTGCTTACTGCACAGATGTTGCACACTTTCTGCTTGGCTGAGAGAGAGTTAAATATCGGTCTGTTCTGGCTTTATCAAGCCATAATGTTATTTGTATATTATAATAAAAAGTGTACAGCAACAAGACTGGTTTGTTGTTTAGAAAAAAAGCATGATTTTAACTATGTTAATTTTAGTTTAAAATTACATGTCTGCATTATTTGTAGTTTAAGCACTAATTTCAGAATCTTGTCATTTTTCAAAACTCTTAACAGAAAGGTCACAACTGATGATTGAAATGCACATTTTTTTTTTTTTTTTTTTTCAGATCTATCACTTTTTCAAACACACAAAACATCACAATATTACCATTTCAAAAATGCAATTCACACATTGCATCTGAGATGCAGTGCCATTCCACTACATTCATCTAACTATCATTTGGTACAACTGTTCCATGATAACTAACTGTTGCATTACTCTTAATGCATATTTTTATGGAAACTGACAAACCATATTCCATTTTAGATCCATGAGAGTTTCAGGAAAACAAGATCCATTGACACCAAATACTGTGGATCTGTTTATGTGACATTTCTTCATCAGGCACTGTTTATTTTTATTTATTTTTTATTTTTTTACAGTACCAGACTAGGAACACTGCAATTAAAGTTTATAGTGTTTTATTTTGTAATTTGCTTTGATTCAAAGCAACGAGGAATACAAGGAGCCAATAAAATTATAATCGATGTCTTGTGTGTAGGTCATGAAAATTAATGTTCCTGTGGTATTTTATGATAATATTTCAACCAATGATTCTGCAAGTGCAAGGTTTCTTTAAAGATATGAATGCACAATGCAATGTTGTGTTATATATTAAGACTATTTAGTTATGGTATAATTTCTGAAATTAGTACCAACGTGATTGTAAAAAACTGTTACTCATAACAGAGAAACAAATGCGTGAATTGTTGATGAAAATGATGTTCTTTGCTTTTAGAACTGAATCAACCTCAAAGATATAACTAATATAATCTGCGTGGTCTGAGAATTACATTTTTATATTAGTTTTAATTATTTATTTATTTTTTCTGTTGTGATGGCTTTGCAAGTGGTAAAGATTATTTGTAGTTGTGTGTGCAGGGTGCTCTTTTACAGGAGGACAAATGTTATTCCGTGCTTGAAACCACAAAACCGTAGAGATTGGCTCTTCCTGAGCGGCGCTGGGAAAAGTAACAGGTACCATGGGACAACGTGCTATTAATAGCAGGATCATAACGTACAGTAATCACGCTGAGAATTAACAGAAAATGCCTAGTTTAAATATATTGCCTAAGATCTTATTTAGACTTATCGTATTTGACTAATTATAGACATCGTCTGGGCAGCTAAGCGCCGGCCATTTAAGAACAGCCATTTTAATAGTTAATTTTATTCATAGCCTATGATATACTATGTTGCAATCGATGTCGTGTGTAATAGAGTGATTACGGGAGGCTGTCTATCGCTTCTCAATCTCCAGTTGGACTTGCTTCTATGATTTTGTTGTTCCAGACAGGTTAGGACAGGTGATATCGTGGGAGACATTAGACTTTCCACTGTTAAAATGGCTCTACGCGTTTGCAGTACTTTTCTGCGTTCTTACTCGACCCACGGCAAGGTAAAATCTCTCTCTCTCTCTCTCTCTCTCTCGCTGTCTGTTAGTTTGATAATTACTTCCTAGTTTCTTTTAGAAAGCTGGAATGGAAAGTAGCATGGAAACAATTTAATTGCATGAGACTAGTAAGCGATTACTTACTTGTTAATATTGTTTTATTAGTGTAAAAATGTGAGTTTCCCGGAAGTAAACTTGAATTCAGTACTATGATGACGGCTTGGCTCATGAATATTCAGTACCTAACGTGACGTCTCAAAGTGACGGTTCTGATTGGCTTAAAGGCTGACGTTGGTTAGACCTTTCTGGACCCTATGTGGAAGGCTTGTCTCAGTCATGAATATTAAATAAAATGTGAGTTGACAATTTATGATTACTAAAAGACATTAGTGTTTATTAATATTCATGAGTTAAAGTCCCCCTGAAATCAAAATGTAAGTTTTTTAGCTTTCAGTATGAATATGTTAGCCTTAATGGTGTGTTCCAAAACAATGACAAAATTTGCATGTAGGAGATATAAGCATTCAAAACTTACAGTCTCTCACTTCCGCTAAAATGGATCGCAGATTTTCATGACATCACATCACACTTCAGCTTCTCATCGAATCTTCTGTCCAATCAAATGCTCTCTAGAATATGAAGTCCCCTAATTCTGCACAGAATGCTATATTTTAAAGTGATATAAAGGAGATTAGGAGGATAAACGGTTAGATATTAAAAGAGGTCTTACTGAGTTTATCTATTTTAAAAAAGGGGCAGGGCTGATCGATATGTCACCCTGCCTTCCTGTTTTAGTTGAAATTACGTAAACACATTGAATAATGCTGCACGTTCCAAGACACTTCAGCTGGCCTTTAAACTTTAAATTTCAGTCCTGTATTTGAGTCTTAATACGGTTACGTTCACACAGAGTTCAGTTATTTTACGGGAGTGACAACAGCATTATATAACCTTTATACAGATATAGTATTTGAGACGCTACTGTAAGTTGCTGATTAAACGAGACATTTCGAGACTCACACCTGTAAGTAAATGCGGTTGTCAATCCCAAAAACTGAGAGTGTGAACATAGCCATAAGTATGCAGCCTTTTGAGAAGCACATTAAAATCATGAAACAGAAGTTGCGATAGTCTTTTCTTCCCTATTGTGATGTATATATCCAAGTGAAATGGCTTCTGGGATGAGAAAACTGTTGGGCGGGACTGGATTTTATCTGGAATTGATTGAATCTTAAGAATTAACTAAATGGATGCATATCTGAATGCCAGTTTGCAGTCAGTTGTGAAGGACATTTAGTCCCACCCTGCGCCGAGACATACATTGATGAGCGAAAACATTAAGACCACTCACAGTTGAAGCGAATATCGTTGACCAACTCAACAAGGCCACATATTAAGGTCTGGGTAGATTAGATGGTAAGCACACAAAATGAGTTCTCATAATCAGCATGTTGGATGCAGGACAGTTGGGCAGGAATAAAGATCTGAGTGACTTTGACAAGGGCCAAATTGTTATGGTAAGGCGACTGGGTCAGAGTATCTCTGAAATGGCAAGGCTTGTGTTGCCTCGTACTCTGCTGCATAGCCGCAGATCAATCAGAGTGCCTATGATGACCCCTGTCCACATTTAAATGTGCCTACAATGGGCATGTGAGTGTCGGAACTGGAACTGGACCTTGGAGCAGTGGAAGAAGGTCGCCTGGTGCGATGAGTCCCATTTTCTTTTACATCACGTGGATGGCCGTGTATGAGTGCGCTGTTTACCTGGGGAAATGATGCACCAGGATGCACCATGAGACGATGACAAGCCGGTTGAAGGAGTGTGATGGTCTGGGCAATGTTCTGCTGGGAAACACTGGGTCTGGCCATTCATGTGGACGTAAATTTGATACGTGCCACCTACCTAAACATTGTTGCAGACCAGATACACCCCTTCATGACAACGGTGTTCCCTGGTGGAAGTGGCCTCTTTCAGCAGGATAATGCACCCTGCCAAACTGCACAGATTGTTCAGGAATGGTTTGAGGAATATGATCAAGTGTTCAAGGTGTTGTCCTGGCCTTAAGATTCCCCAGATCTCAATCCAGCTGAGCATCTGTGGGATGTGCTGGACAAGTTCGTTCCACAGCGGCTCCACCTCACAACCTACAGGATTTGAGGGATCTGCTGCTAACATTGTGGTGCAAGAAATTACAGGACGCCTTCAGGGGTCTTGTAGAGTCCAGACCTCAGTGGGTCGGCACTGTTTTGGCAGCACACGGAGGACCAACAGCTTATTAGACAGGTGGTCATAATGCTTTGTCATCAAGTCTGATTAAGGCAGGCATACATTGTATTTTAAAGGCATTTATTTGGCAGTCCTTAAAAGTCTTGACCTTACACATAGCCACAGAGGTGACCACTTAACCAAAGCATCTAAAGACAATACAGGAAATTACCCCTGACTGTGAAGATATGCCAAATGGTATGAACAGCACCTAGTCATGAGAACTAAGACTGTCATCATTCACATAGTTTGGCTTTCAGTAGGAATGTTAGAGACTGGCAGAACTCCCTCACTGGAAACTCTATTTAATTATGTTTTATTAAAAATGTTTTGGAGGAGCATGTTCAGATAATTAACCAAATGAACATGGGAGGAGAACATTCAGTCAGTCAACTAAATTAGTGCGTTTACAGGTATATATACAGCATACTTACCTCTGTTCCTTGAGAGGGACTCTGGGTTCAGGCCAAATTCCGAGCACGGAGCCCTGTCCTCGGACAGCCTGCCAAATATGCGTAACTTTTACTCGATCTGATTACTCTATCTGAGTGTGAAATCTAATCAGTAAACTGATGCCATTGTGTTCACCTTGAATGCCAAATACACTGCAGTTTACTTTAGCTTTTCATGTGATGTTATGTCAGGACGTAGGATCAGCAGATTTTAAACAGACTCTTAAATTTGTAATCCCACAGAGGGGATGTTTATGTTTTTGATTACAGACTATGAGGGCATATACAATACTCTAGCTAAATGATTATTGGCTTTACTTCCAGTCAGTTCTCAGTGGACTCTCATCAGTCCGGTTCAGAAGTTCCTGTCCAGTTCACATCAGTCATCTGGACCACCTGGTGCTCACTGTTCGGGACCTGAACAAAACCACTCATTTTTACTCCAAGGTTTTGGGAATGGAGGTTGTCACTTTTAAGGTAGAACCTCACACAAAAACCACACAGCAAACAATACCACATGGTGGCAGCAAAGTATTAGTATTCTCACCTATCACTAAGACTGTGTGCATTTCAGGGTGACCGTAAAGCTTTGAGTTTTGGAGAGCAAAAAATCAACCTGCATCAGGTTGGAAAGGAGTTTGAGCCTAAAGCCAATACCCCAACACCAGGATCTGCTGACTTGTGCCTTATCACCAAAACCCCTCTGACAACTGTTGCTGCCCATCTCAAGGTAAAATATATTGCTTTTTGCACAGTTTAAGAACTGGCTTCCTTTCAGCTCCTGAGATGGAATTTGAGTTGAATTAGCTACAACACATGGGACCAGTCACACAACAGATGAGTTAATTAGTCCAACACAAGTTTTGCAAAATAATTGACTATTAATTTTGACTTTTTATTCTTATTTATTCATTTTACAGCACTACAGAACATCCATCACATATTTCTCTGATTTTGTGGTTAATTTTCTGAGAATGGGGAATTCTTCCGCCATGCCTCATAATTAAGCAATATCACACAGTGCTGTTGTATTTAATACTATTTATAGGCATGTTCTATAAACAAGAAGTTACTATAGAATAACTTTAACACAATATTGCCAATATTACACTAACATTATTTATGGATGAAAACAAAGCCAAAGCAGGCTTAAATTTTGGGCTAAATTCTATTCAACTCAACTTCCAACTCAACATCCAACTCAATTTCAAGAATTGAACTGAAATTTGAAAGGCCTTCTCAATTCAGTTCTGAATTATGCACATCCCTATTTTAGAGGGCAAAACACTGAAGTATAACAGCTTGTTTTCATATATTCTATGATTTGCTGATGTTGTATTTGCAGGCATGTGGAGTGAAAATAGAAGAGGGCCCAGTTGACAGGACTGGTGCTGTGGGTCCCATCAGTTCCCTCTATTTTCGTGACCCTGACCACAACTTGATTGAAGTGTCCAATTACCAACAATAGACAGAAGGAGGCGCTGTAGCATTGCCTGAAGATGAATATGAATTGCTCTGTACTTTGATGCATCAGTGAATATAATAAATAACTCCCAATAAGATTTTAAATGCTTTTACTGGTGGTTTCGGTTGAGCTAATATTTCCTTCTTTTTATAACTTCCTTATGTGGTTGCCTCAATATCAAACCATTTTGGGCCAAGCACGAGTCCTCTTATACTGAGACACTGTACATGATTTTAAATTGTAATCATGCAATGGGGTAAGTTAATTTGAAGACATTAGGATCTGGAACATTCTGACTATATCCTTAATCCAAAACCATTTTACTCATTCCATTTTCCACTGTTCTTTGGATAAAGTAATATAGTAGAATAAGTTTAATTGATAATGTAAATACTTTTATAACATTAAAAAAATTAATTTAAAATGGTAAAATGTTGTGATATATATACAACAAGGGTAACACTTTAGTATAGGGAACACATATTCACTATTAACTACCACTCTTCCCTCAATAAACTCCTAATTTACTGCTTATTAATAGTTAGTAAGTTTGTTGTTAATTTTCGGTATTGGGTAGGATTAAGAATATAGAATATGGTCATACAGAATAAGGCATTAATATGGGTTTAATAAGTACCAATAAACAGCCAATATTCTAGTAATATGCATGCTAATAAGCAAGTTAAATGACCTTAAAATAAAGTGTTACCGCAACTTATCAAACAGCAAATAGCAGTGGCATCAACAAAAATAAATTGAGAATACTCACTATCACAGTGTTCATTTATAGCACACTTTTAAGCTAAACTTTTATAGACTACAGTCTCTGGGCTCACTGCTCACAAATATTTTAATAATGTAGAAAAGACAAATCAATGTCTGGCCAACTGAGATTTAGCTATGAAGAAAAAGGTTAGGTCATGATTTTTCATTAGTGAATGTATTTTTGCAACATTTGTTATTTGCTTTAAGGATCTGATAGAGCGTTTGGAGACACGTGACATCAGACTTAGCAACCGGATATTAACGTACATAATAAGAGACCAATGAAAAAATCTCTGCGAACGACACCTGAAGGAATTGAATTAAGGAGTTTAATTCTTTGCGCTATTTCACAGAAAGACCACATTCACCTTTGGGATATAAGGAAAGCGTCTCTGTAGAACCTCTGAATTAGAAGAGAAGCATTGTCTGCTTGCCCACACACACTGGATCTGTATTCGAGAGTTTCATCAAGTTTCTGGGCCTGGTTTGTCTGTCAAAATGAAAAAAGTAAGAAGACTCATCATGTTTACAAGAACAATACTAGTTTTGGTGCTCCAGTCTGAACACGTGAAGAGAAAAATGAACGTAATGGTGCTATTTATAACAATATTTGGTAACACTTAATTTTACAGTGACCTTGTTACGCATGTTACATGTACTTACTGTAGTAATGACAGTAAATTAGGCATAATTGCAAGCAACTAACCCTAAACCAAACCCCAATCCTAACCATGTTGTAAGTACATGTTGTTAATTAATATTACTAATATTACTCATTAATAATGTTTTGTGATTTATATAACCCAGATTTTACAGACAACCAGAAGCTGCTTAACTTCTGCACATGAGCTAAAAATGCATCACACAACTTCAACAAATCTTTCATAATAATAACCTGGCCTCCTTTTCCTATATGGTCCAGAAGCACAGTATTGGGAGTAAATGATTTTTGGAATACCTACAAATCAAATCATCTATCCAATCAAATATTGACATTCGGACCACTAACCTAGACCTCTTCCCTGTAATCT
This sequence comes from Chanodichthys erythropterus, assembly GCF_024489055.1. Lineage (NCBI taxonomy): Eukaryota > Metazoa > Chordata > Actinopteri > Cypriniformes > Xenocyprididae > Chanodichthys > Chanodichthys erythropterus. The sequence goes on along the minus strand of NC_090221.1, from coordinate 27,620,811 downwards.
CAGAGCTAATTAATATATCTAGCTCAAAAAAGCTACTCTTCAAAATATAGAATAATGTCAAAATCGGACAACACATCAAGCTTACCAAATGCTAAATAGGAATCAGACTTATCCATTATGCTCGATGCCGATTTCTGGACACAAATCTGCTAAATATATATACTTCATGACAAAAAATGCCAACCTGCAACTCATACAGTATAAGTTACTTCATTGATCTCACCTAACTAGACAGAAATTGTTTAAAATGGGATTTACTTCAGAAACCTGTTCACATTGCACACAAAATAAACCAGACACCTATGTTCACACCATTGGATTTGCACCCCAAATTAAAAAATTCTTGGGAAACATCACTGAATCACTATTCATCCTTATGGGATGTCACATCCCAATGTCTCCCTCCCTCTGTACCTATTAGGTGACGTATCCATAATCAATTTAAACAACACAAACAGTCAATTACTCCTAGTGGTGCTAAGCACCAAGGAAACTATCCTCATGAAGTGGAAGCAACACCATACATACTGCATCTTAGAAAAACGTATTAATAGATTACATCTCCATGGAAAACCTGTTTACTTCCGTCCAAAACAATACACTATACTTACACCCCTCTTGGTCATTGCTCATTAACTTCCAACAGTCATGAATGTGCTGACCTGCCATTATGAGGACATTCCGTAGGCGTAATGTTTTTTATTTTGTACAAACTGTATATTCTATCCCCCTACACTACCCCTACCCCTAAACCTACCCATCACAGAAAACATTCTGCATTTTTACATTTTTAATAAAACATTGTTTAGTATGTTTTTAAAGCTATTTTAAATGAGGACTCATGAAATGTCATCATATTTCATGTTTATGTCATAATACCAGTGTAATACCCATGTCATTATACAAATTTGTGTCCTCATAAATCACAAAAACAAGCGCGCGCGCACACACACACACACACACACACACACACACACACACACACACACACACACTTTTTATTTGTCATGTAAATAGTCACGTTCCTGTAACCCAAGTGTAAGTGTAAGAAGTGTAACACAATATTTCAATCATATTCCTGTATAGTAACAATAGAAATGTGTAACTTGAATGCAGAACCTTAATTATTATGTAGAGCCCAAAATAAAATGTAATTAGTTGAGTATACTTAGAAGTACTTGAAGAAACTGGTTGCCTTTCATTTCTCAAAAATGCCTTATTCAAAGTTGTTAATACAAAGACATACAAAAGAGTGTTGAGACAATGATAGAACGTGTGTTTATTTTTATTTATAAATAAACTGTAAACTGCAAATACTTTGTGCATGTATGAAACTTAAACTTTCAAAAAAAACAAAACAAAAAAAAAAATCATCAATTTAATGAAGTAGTTAATGTACAACACTGAAATAGATTTCTGCCTTTTAAATAAAGCAACATGCAGCATATTCTCATGGTCTTAATTTTCTTGGTCTTCTTCTGGACTGAAGCACAGGCTCTGCTCTTCAGTACAATGGTTGATTCACTTTTGTATGTCTTTCTATTAACAATTTACAACTTCGAATTTTAAGGCAATCAATTTCGTCAAGTTTTCTATAAATACCCAACTAATTATATTTTACAGTGTATTTCCCTTCTCCTTCTTCCTCCCAGTCATTTATGATAAAATCAGTCGTATGCTTATCACACTGACATGATTTCCTACTGTCATATTTTTACTGGGCAAGAAGGGCAATGACTTGTCACTGATAATGTTTGACAGTAATGTTTCCTCAGAATTCTTGACAGAAAATTATTTCCTTGTTCCACTCACATGCACATCAGTTTCAGTAGAATTTTTTCCATCATCCTCATACAGAAGATGACAAACATGGCAAAACAAAGGACATGGGTTTATTTCCCACACTGAAAATGCTAACAGCTTTCTCAAATGAAACCAATTTGCTCATTTAAACTTAAGTTTTTGCTATTCTTACTAGAGTAAATTAAGTTACTGTTATATTGTAAACCATAAAAAATGGTTCTGATTACAAATTACTCAAAATGCCATGTTTTGGAATCATAAGATTATTGGAGTTATTATTCCAAAACAAAACATTTTGAGTCACTTAGTCAGGTACTTAAACATCAGGTTCCAGACCTGTTCCTGGAGCACCATGCACTTTCTTGCAGAGTTTATCTTCAAACCTATTCAACCCTATTTTAACCATCAAGCTCTTCACGATTACTAGAAATTTCTAGAAAAGTGTGTTTGGACAGGTTAGAGCTGAACTCTGCAGTGGCCCTCCTGGAGCAGGACATCCCTAATTTTAGGCATTAATAACTCAAAACAATCAAGTAGATACTGAGGCTGTGGAAAATACCCATAAGCCCTTAGTTGTACTGTGTATGCATTTAAAAGTATTGAGCAGAATCGAGAGTGTTGAATCACTGACCCAGAGTCATGGCCTATACATTATTTTAAAATGTGTTCTAATTCAAAAAAAGTGAGACAACTATTTTCAACTAGCTAGTGACCTTTATTTAAAATTCACTCTTTGAAGACCACATGACCACACTCTCAGAGAAAAATGTACAATTCCAAGGGTAGCACTTTATTTTACTGCCCTGTTCTGCACGTACCACAATTACTGTAAGTAGATAGTATGTACAACAACTTGGTAATAACTAGGTTCACTAACCCTGAACCAAACTAAACCATAATAAGGCCATGTAGATGCCTTTTATTACTTTTGTTTATTTTCTTGAGTGCACTGTAGATAAAATAAAGTGCACCCATTCCAAGTTCCATTCCTTTGTTTTTTTAAGGTCAGCAGTTTGTATGCTCTTGTTTTATAAGGTCAGCTAATTCCTTTGGTAACACTTTGTCATGGGTTTTTTAAAGACATAATGATAAAATGGATACCTTGAATACACCGTAAGCTGGTTTGGATGGAAGTGTCTGCCAAATGTAGACAAATACATTTGATTTAATTAATATTAATGCTGTCCATGTAAAATTGTAATTCCCAAGTCTTGTTAGTTCCTCAGTGGTTTTACTGAAATTCCACATGATATCTGACTGCTCATCTGTTTATGATGATGTTCTTCTGATTGTTCATTATCATATGTTTCCATGTTCCCTGCACTGTTTTATGTCGTTTTATTGTCTGTCAACTGAGTGACTTCATCAGCTCTATAAGAGTTTTATTATGTGAGATTTGATTGATTGTAACTCTTATTTGCTTTTTTATGATTATATATGGAAAATATTGAAGCCCACCTGTCCGGGTCACAGTAGCACCAAACGCTGTTCAAAAATGTTCCCCTCATGATAAAACAAAGACTGTTAAAGCCCTTTCTTAGCTTTGCAGTCATTATGTCTGTAAAACATACCACTACAAAGTTTGTAGTATAGAATCCACAATGGATTCTATACTACAAACAATTACTTTAATTTATCTAATGTAACAATACAACAATAGATGTCTCTTAATGTGTACTTTTCTGATTATAGAACTATTTTGATAATTCATCAGTTAATAACTGCAATAGTGTGATTAGAACTGTGAGAGTGCTGCCAGCTGACAAAGGATTAGAAGATGATACGTATTGAGTTCCCATAAAGCCCAGGCTTTAAAAGTAAAAACTTTCTCTTCCTTCTTCTTGGTATTACAAGAAGTCAGATATAAGATATCCAAGCATCTAATCAGAGTTTCTTTTATTCTTGTATTACTGTACACTCATTCACAATCTTTCTAGTATTTCTATTTAATATGTTTCCGCCATCAGGCTTTGAAGAAACTGTAAAGCTCCAGTTTGTTGGACTCCCTTCCCACAAATTCACAAGCTTCCTTCTTTTATTGTGTTTGTTCAATCTTATTTTTTTTATTCAATGAAGGTATTTTCAAATAGTTTGCCAAAGGTTATTTAGTTAGTAATACTCTTAAACCACTCTCTGTTTATATTGGATTAACATTTTGTTTGATGATCATATTTTTTTTTTTTCAAGATGATCTATTAGGTGCTTCCAGCTTCCTTATTTTCAAGGGTGTCAGTCACGTTCTCATAAATTCCTCCCTACTGTGTCACTTTTTCATGACTGACACTGCTTTTGTGTGAATAGTAAAAATAGCCCAGTAAAATGTAAACCATTAACCAACCCTTTGATAGCATCTGGAAATCACCTACTGAATATGTACAGTGCACTCCACTAATACTGACACAAGTAAATCAATTGAAAATGGGGGAAAAATCTCATTATGAAATAAATGTTTTTCCCTAGTTCACGTTGGCCACAATTATTGGCACCCAATTATTGCTACATCCTTTTCCAAAGATAACAGCTCTGAGTCTTCTTATATAATGTCTGATAAGTTTGAAGAACACCTGACAAGAGATCAGAGATCATTCCTTCATACAGAATCTCTCCAGATCCTTCAGATTCCCAGCTCCATGTTGGTGCTTCTTCTCTTCAGTTCACACAATTCTTTAGGGTTCAGGTCAGGGGACTGGGATGGCCATGGCAGAAGCTTAATTTAGTGCTCATTGACAGATTTTTGTGTTGATTTTGATGTTTGTTTTGAATCATTGTCCTGATGGAAGATCATAAGATTTCAAGCAGAAGCAGTCAGGTTGTGATTTTTATCTGTTAGTATTTGATAGAATCCATGATACCATGTATCTGAACAAGATGTCCAGTACCTCCAGAAAAACAAATAGGCCCACAACATTAAAGATCCAGCAGCATATTTAACAGTGGGCATGGGGTACTTTTTATCCATGTGTGCACCAAACCCATCTGGTGGGTTTGCTCTTTTTTAAAGTTTCATCTGACCGTAGAACTAGGTTCCTTTTGAAGTTCCAGTCGTGTCTGACAACTGAATATGCTGGAATTTGTTTTTGGATGAGCGAGGAGGATTTTTCTTGAAACACTCCCAAACAACTTTTGATGATGTAGGTGCTGTTTGGTCATTTTTCAGGATGTGGCTTCCGCAGCATTCCTTTTCCTATAGTCTTACTGTATGGGTCATGCGGGACAGCAGTGATCGACCTTGTCGACACAAACCCTTTCCCATCCTCTGCCCCAATAGGTGCGGGGGGAATAGGAGGCTTATGCAGGGCGCTGGAAGAGCCCACAACAATGGCATTTTATTAGGGATCCCAAATTGTTGGTTCAGTTCAGACGTGACGTTGCACGTGAACGACTGAAAGGGAACGTCTCGGATATGTACGTAACCCTCGTTCCCTGAAGGAGGGAACGGAGACATCAAGTCGCCACTATTCCTGTGCCACTGCTGAACTCGGCTCCTCAGTGAAAACAAGAATATGCGCAGCATCCGCTTCCATATTTATACCCACGCTGCGGGGCAGAGTGCAAGGTGTAAAACCCACGTTTAGTTTACACCATTGGTGTAATGTAACGAAGTAATAATACTTTGTTGCCGTACTTAAGTATTTTTTGGGAGAATATGTACTTTACTTGAGTTTTTATATTTCTGTCAACTTTTACTTTTACTCCACTGCATTTCCTAAATAAAATATATACTTTTACTCCGATAATTTTTTACTTACTACACAATAAAGTCGGAAGAACACAGACTGCAAGCAAGCATGTGCAAACAACTGCTCACACAACCGCAGATGATTTTATTTTCCGGGTTGCGTCCATTGCTGGAGCGGCTGAGAAGAGTGTGCTGTCATTAATTATACAGTACAAGAGTGGCCTCTAGAGGTGAAATAAAACGGCACTGTAACACATATTTTGTTTGGATAATCATCGAGTTTTCTAAAATAGAGGCAACTAATGTGTGAAAATATACATATAATAGACCCATGCTATGCCTTTGTGTTTAATAATGTTCGGTTCTTGAACAAATCGTTCTTTTGAGCCGGTTGAAACTGGTTCATACACTCTTAGAAGAGATTGAACCTTTGCAGTTCAAAACAGAACTTTAAAGTACAAATATGAACTTCTACCTATAATAAAGGTTCAAAGTTGAACCTATAGGTTCTATAATGATCCATTGATTATTTGGCACATGTTGTGCAGTTCATTTTAGAACCTTTGTTGTGGCAGAAGGGTTCAGATAAGGACCTGGTCTGTTGTCAAGGTTCCTTTATGAACCTTATAAGATGGACTGTAAAAATTTAACTTTTTGTTATTAGCTGGGGCCCTTGCTTTGCTTTTAGCCCCTGAACATACTGAACATGCACAAGAATTGAACTTTTTCATTTTTACAGATTCAAAAAATTGCCTTGAAGCACTTGAATAATTAAAGACATTCCATAATTGTTCACCTGTTAGTTTAAAAAGACATACAATTATAAGCAAAACTACAGCCCTGAAATACCTCCTGCTTTCAGGTTGATAAATACATCATTTTTTATAGAGAAGTCAATAAATTATAAATCAGTAAATCTTCAAAAAAAAAGAATTTAACTGTAAATTGTAAAGTGAACTACAAACCTTTTCTCTAATTAGTTTGTTTTAATTATATATTATTCATTTCATTTCTTTCTTTTGTTTTATGAAGGTCTAGTCTATTGAAACATCAGTGTTATGTCTTTCCCCTCATAACACTCTTGGGTTATAACAATCAGGCCATTAATTAATTCCTCTTGGATTCTTATAGTAAAAATGCCATCCAAGAAATAGTATTAATAATAATAATAATAATAATTATATCAATTATTATTATTTTATTATTCATAACAACAGTAGGCCTACTGTTCTGATTACTTGCAGAAACAAAAATACAGTTAAATTTTTTCATTTTTTTTCATAGTAATAGTAATGTGTAGCCTATATCTATTATTATTATTATTATTAACAATGTATTTTTGTTTCCATAAATAATCAGATCACATAGTACTCAATAACATTTATTTAGGCTAACAGGCCTGCTGTCTATTAACAATTCATTAGCAATTTTATTTCACTTAAGTGGTGTAAATGTGTAAATAATCCATATTAAATTCATGCTATTTTCATTTTGTGAATTAAATAATTTTACTCTGTCTTCGTAAGACACGTAAATCACGGAATCTTCAATGGTCTGTCTCGCGCAAAAACCGTTTAAACCGTTACTTTGTTGCGCAAGACGTCAGCAGATGGACTAGACTAGAGGATCGACGGGAATATTTTAGGTAAGACAAAATAAAATGTCAAAATAGTTATAAACCTTCTTGATATCTGTGATAATATAATGAGTGTAGTGCCATAAGGTTGGAGCTCATTGCGACTCTTTTTATTGGCAGTAAGATCGCAAATTTGATTGGATTCAGAACTTTTAAAAAAGGTAGGCCTAAGCAAATTTGTTATTTGTTATAACTTGTGTTATTTGTTATATTTGTTTGTTTTTATCTCTTTCTTTATTCTCTTTTATCTCTAAGAGTGTTTATGATTCGTTGGCTATATGGATATAACTGTCTGCAGGCCTTTAGATACAATCTTTTTAATTATCAACATCAGTGGTTCTCAACTAAAATTCATTACTAATTCTTGCTAATTTACTTTATTCAGTTTCCTTTTAAGTTTTAGTTAAAATAAAGAAATGTATAAAACCAAAAAGATTTAAAACTCCCTAGGGTTATTTTTGCGCAATTGTGCAGGGAAAACTACCCCATAGCGCCATCTAACGTCCAAGCAGTGTATACCAGTATAACCGCTTTGAACGCAGGAAACTTGAGCGCATTGACATTTATCGTGGCAAGTTTACTGACGACTTCAGAGACTGAACATTATATTTTTTATGTTTACAAAGGTAAACATGTTAATATATGCAGCTGTTGTTTTTATGAACGTCAAAGTAACTGAAAATATAAAAAATTGGTTAATGATAAAGTAAAATCCTATGACTTAACACCATAGCCTATATATTATATATATATATAAAACCAAGCAGATCTGGGGCACCATTGACTTCCGTATAGGAATAAAATAATACTATGGTGGTTAATGGTGCCCCAGATCTCTTATTAACATTCTTCAAAATATCTTTCTTTGTGTTCAGCAGAATAAAGAAATTCATACAGGTTTGGAACAACTCGAGGTCGAGTAAATGATGACAGAATTTTTATTTTCGAGTTCACTGTCCCTTTTAAAAAAGAAAATGTAAATACTATAAGCTCAAAAGAGTACACAGCTTTGAGAATTTGCAGTCTCGTCACAAAAATCAGTACAAACATATAGGCTTCCAGCACCTACAAGTGCTTGGACCCCTAACTAAAGGTTGAGAACCACTGCTATATAACTCCATATAATGTTTCACTGCTATATAACATTTCCTCTATCCATAGATTTTGATCACGATTAATTGTTTATCCCCATATCAAAGAAATCTTATATGATATCAACACATTGTTCTCTAAATTTTAACACTTTTCTGTATACAGACTGAAACAAAGATGGGCACAGAGGTGATTCAGTGGACAATCCAAGATGTGGCTAATTGGTTGACTGCAAACAGTTTCCAGGAATTTATCCCTACATTTCAAGGTTAATCTTACAGAAATGCCCACTCTCTTTAACTGTCCACTATGCAGCAAACAAACATTCTCCCTAATTAAACAGATTCGACATATTGGCCTTTATCATCAAAATGAACCAAAATTTGAATTCACATGTGGATTGAACGGTTGTGGCAAAGTCAACAAAACCTTTAGTTCCTATAGATCACATACTTATCGCAAACATAGAGACCTTCTTTCATTGGTCAGTGAAGAAGGGGAAGTTTGTGATGATGAGCGCTGTAACTCAGAGGAACATACGGAGGACTTTCATGGTCTTGACGAGTAGTTGCCTAACACTAATGTGGAGGACATTGCTAACTGCAGAGAGTTTAGAACAGAAGATTTACTTGCAAACCTCAAGCGCAATCTTTGTCTTTTCATTTTGAAATTAAGAGAGAAGCACTGTATTGCTGCCACAGTTCAGTTCAGTATTGTGGAGAACCTGCGAGTCATCTTTCAGGAGTTCACCACTCATTATGCTGAGATTATAAGATTTCATCTTCAACAACAACATCAAATTGATACTGATGCTGATGACGATTTATCTGAACTACTTAATAAGCAAAATGTGTTTGATGAATGCCTTCGACAGATCAGTAGTGAATGGATGCTTGAGCACTATTGTGAAGATGAACTTGAATACATTGCACCTGTACAAATTCCGCTGGATCAAACAGAACATGGTGCACATTTCCAGTACATACCTCTCAAGGCTCTGCTAAGAAAGGTTGCTCAGAATGAGGATGTGTGGGCAATGCTTAACCAAGAGAAAACACCCAAACATCAGGATGTTATGGAGGACTACACTGATGGAGACCAGTTCAAAAGTTGTGTGCTTTCTTCCTTTCCGAATGTACGTCTACATTTCTACATCGATGAATTTGAGATTGTTAACCCTTTAGGCTCTAAAAAGGGAAAACATAAACTGACAGCTGTGTATTTTAAACTTGGAAACATTGATAAGAAATATACATCAAAACTTGAGAATATTTACCTTTCATCATTAATCAGACATCGGTATATTGAAGAAGATCTTACCAACTATAACAATCTGTTTCAGCCTTTGATTGAAGAAGTGATATGTCTTGAGACCGAGGGAGTGACTCTGTCATGTAATGGGGAAAGCAGAAGATTCTATGGCACAGTAGTCACCATCTCAGCTGACAATCTTTCAGCTCATTCTTTGATTGGGCTGAAAAGAAATTTTTCACATGGGAGAATATGTCGTTTTTGCATGGCCACAAAAGAAGACATCACTACCAAATTCAAAGAAGAGGACTTCACTCTAAGAGACAGTGTTAACTACAGATATCACCTACAGGCTGTCTGTGAAAATCCTGATAATGGGTCTGTTTATGGTGTGCAGAGAGAGTGCTGTTTCTCATCTCTTAACCATGCTCCTACAGTGATAACTCACTTGTTTCCACCTGATGTGATGCACGATATTTTGCAGGGAGTTATTCCTAATGCTCTCAGATGGATTCTTCATCAGTTAATCCAGGATAAACACTTCACCCTAGATCAACTAAACTTTGAAATTGAAAATTTATCATATTCTGTAAATGACAAAACATCTAAGCCACAAATCTTGACGGAAAGAATGTTACGAAGAAAAGGTCAACTCTCTGGTAAAGCTTCAGAAACCTGGACATTGTTTCGACTACTACCACTAATGGTCGGATCTTATGTACCTCCAAACAAGTATTGGAACTGCTACATTTTACTGCGCGAAGTGGTAGATTTGATCATGGCCCCAGTGGTTAGAAGATCTTGGATACCCTATCTTGAGGAGAAAATCACAGAGTTTTTGGCAACATTTCATGAACTCTTCCCTGATGGTGTCATTCCAAAAATGCATTTTTTAGTGCACTATCCTTCACTTATGCTGAAATATGGGCCATTAATTCATTTGTCTTGTATGCGGTTTGAGGCAAAACATCAGTATTTCAAGAAAGTGTCTACTGTTGTTTGCAACTTCAAGAACATCACCAAATCACTTGCTAGAAGGCATCAGCTGAGACAGTGCTGGGAGCAAGCTCAGAAGAAAAGCATTGGATATGAAGTGTGCCATGCCTCAGGAGCTTGTGATGTACCATCAAACACCCTGCCTTCTTTAGTATTGGCCACACTGGAATCACAGATTGGAAGACCTCTGTCAAATGAAGTCCTACAAAAAACAAATTCCATCACAGTTAACAATACAGCTTATAAAACTGGAGAATGCAAAGTGATTGACACTGTACACACTGAAGAGATTCCATTATTTCTCAAGATCAAAGCAATATATGGACACAGTGGTTCATGGTACATGTTTGGAAAAATACTCATTCCATTCAAATTTGACAGTCATCTCCATGCATACAAAGTTACCGAAACATCTTGGTGTGCCCTTGAAGTAGGGAAAGAGTTAGCTTTCCATGGACTGGACACTTATAAAAACCTGGAAGGAACTCTTTTGATCCCCTTGCGACATTGGATTACTAAATATTAGAATGTGTATGTGCATTTATACACAATTCCTAATGCAGTTTGGTGGAAAATGTTGTACTCCTATTGACTCTTCTTGTTTTTACAGAGAATGAAATTGATGGGGACACTTTTGTGAACCTAACTGAAAATATGATATCAAAAATATTTCCGAAAATGAAGGATCAAGTTAGATTTATAAGATTACAACAAAGCCTAAAGACGGAGATGCCCTCTAAGACCACACACACCAATCATGAGTAAGTATGTTACATCTATATTTTAAGTACAAAGTATGTAGACAAGCCCTACTAATTTCTCAGTACAAGATTTTCAGACACAACCAATGAGGTTTAATCCCAGTATATATATGCATTACTACCAAATCAAATCTTTACAATATCAAAAAAAAAAAAAAAAAAAAACCTATTTTGGTGTATGTAACATGCACCTCGCTGTAACATTGTCACAGATTCAACCAACACACCCTCAGCACCAGGTCCTTCAGCTCTTCCCACTCATTCCCAATCACTGAGAACTGAACTGCCACACCTGTTACACCCTCATGAAGCACCACCTATAAGCACACTGTTGTGAAACATTGCGAACACATAAAATTTTACAACTGAAGAAATATCTTATTTGTACATTTAATATTGTACCAGATAATGCTGGTTAGACTGAATAATTAAACACTTACAGTGTGCAATGATGCACACAGTGGAATTCACCATACAATCTCAACATGCTCCAATCACACAACATTGTCCAACCATACAGTCTCAATCTGAGCAATATGCCGAAGATACAGTTGGTTGACAGTAACCCACTTTGACTCAATTATTTACAAAAATGCACACCACATTTCTACCTTCTTCTTTACATTGCCATATCAAATCGTGTGTTAGTTTCCCCAAACGAGATTTCAGAGATTGAACCATGCCTGCTCGGTAGACGCAACACTTGAACAGAATGCTATACAACTATTATAATGTAATAAATCAGCTTAAACATGACCTTTTGCATACCAACGCTTTAATAAAGAACTGTTACTTTTACCTTTGTGTCTCCTCTCCTGTGTTGTGATAAACACTTCTCTGAAATCTTTTTTCTGTAGGACTTCAGTTGATATTTCACATGGCCCAATATTAAAACACAACATTGCCCAAACAGTGTGGCCAGCAAATTATCAGCTGCCCAAATTTCCATTGGCAATACAAAAAAAACTTGATGAGGAGAGCAGAGATTTTTTTTCTTCAACAGGACGGAACAAATGGAGATCGAAAGTAATTCAAACTCTGTTTGATCAGATGTGCACATATACATGGTAATTGTATAGCATAATTAATAGCATAATTTTAATAGCTTAACTTTAGAGCATGATTGAGGCCCATTTTTTTCTCTCTTTTTTTCCCCAGGTATCCAACAAGTGAACAGTACAACAAGGTGTGTTCAGCCCTGGTTGCAAAGTACCAATTCTTGAGAGACAGGACAGGAAGGGGATATGTAAGAACATGACAAGATTTTTTCAATTTTATAAACCCTTAAATACTTCCTTGATATTGTTACGGTGTAGTGTAGTAGAGATGATGCATTACACGGATATCCACAACAACGGTTCTTTTACTGAACAAAAGGAGCAAACATAACACCATCACACATTAGATTAACAATAAGGACAGACAAGGAGTGAAGGGAGTGAGTCCATTATAAAGGGAGTGCTGATGAAGAAGTCCAGGTGCAGGTGATCCGTGATGATGAGGAGAAGACGAGGGAAGTGAGTGCAGGTGTGGAAACACGAGGATCATGGAAAATGGAGTCCTGGAGACGAGGGAACTGTGACAGTACCTCCCCCGCCTGGTAGGCGCGTCCTCGCGCCGTAGATAGAACAACCGGGAGGGGGTGGGCGCCCTGGACACTGAGGTTTCCAGGGCGGATCAGAGGCTGTGGACAGCCATGGAGGGTCAGAGGCTGTGGGCGGCCCTGCTGACCCCGAAACCCCGCCCAGGAGATCCCCACCCACAGGTACTGGGGCCCCCCCCCAAAAAATACTTGGGGAGTTTTAGGAGGGCCTTCAGTGGGCTCTTGACAGGCTGGGGCTGCAGATTCGGCGGAGGCTGAAGATGCAGGCTCGGCGGCGGCTGGAGCAGAGCCCAATGAGACAATCCGCTGCTGACATTGGTGTGGAAGGCACGGGAGGAGCAGGAGCCTCAGCGAGGAGGAAAGGCAAATCCATTTTCATTGTGGATTTCCGGCAGTTAGGTCTGTCCTTCTGTTACGGTGTAGTGTAGTAGAGATGAGGCAATACATGGATAGCCACAATAACAGTTCTTTTACTGAACAAAGGAGCAAACATAACACCATCACACATTAGATTAACAATAAGGACAGACAAGGAATGAAGGGAGTGAGTCCATTATAAAGGGAGTGCTGATGAAGAAGTCCAGGTGCAGGTGATCCGTGATGAGAAGACGAGGGAAGTGAGTGCAGGGGTGGAAACACGAGGATCATGGGAAATGGAGTCCTGGAGACGAGGGAACTGTGACAGATATTATCTTGAAGGTGATACATGTTTAATTAATAGTGTTATTTTTCCATTTAAGGAGTCATGGCATGAGGTTCTAAAGAACAAGTTCAAAAAAGAAAGATCACCCTTGGTTGATATTGAGGAGATTAACAGTATTCGAAGCAGATTTAGCAGAGTAAAGAAGCATGCTCCAAGCATCCAAGCATCTGACACCAAGAAGGCAACTAATAAAGAAGTAAGCCAAATGATATGACACCTTAATGGATATTTACAGTAATGGATATCTTTATTTCTTATTTTTATTGTTTTTTTGTTTTTTTAGACCGAGGATCTATCTGTAATCCAAGACATGTCCCAAAAGAGACAAAGGTCTGAAGAGGTAAGTAGATTCATCTTCAGGATTTAAGAATAGGTCAAAGTATACTGTTATAAAATAAGTGCATGTGTTTTTGTGAATAGAGTGTATCAGGAGAAGATAAATACAGCATAGGGATCCACTTGGAGAAAATAAGAACAGAATGCTTGAAGAAGACACCAAATATCCGCCTTTTACAAGACTGCATGGAACGGACAAGGAATGAGAGAGCAGACTACATGAAAAATCACTCCACAAAAGAAATACTGTTACGATATCCAGCCCTTAAAATCCCCTCAGTTGTGAGTAGAATTGTATTCCAAATTATGACTTCAAAGCAATGAATATTTGAACTTTTTTTTTTTAATATGTATATTTTTTAATAGCTTGTATATGAGTTTGAAAGCATACTTGATGGAAACATTGAAAACAACATCCTGAAAAATCTGGACCTGGTGGCACAGAAAGTTATTAATGAGTGCCAGAGAAGAGAAGTTGGAGTGGAAATTTGTGCTGAGTTGGGCGAAGCAAAAAAAACTTATGTTGATTTGGCACACAAAGGTAATGCATAGAATGAAAATGTAATTAATCTCTGTTTTATGGATAATAAATATACAATTCACAATTAACACTAACATATAGTATAATATTCATGGATATTTTCACAATTTTACATTTAAGGTCTCTCAATGACTGCTGCTATCCTGCTGCTTCCACTTTTATTCAAGGAGAATCCGAGATCTCTATATCTTATCAATGAGGTATAGTAAACTTATAAAATTTGTTTTTTAGCGCCTTCTTTTTAAATGTGTGCAAGTTCCACTATAGAGTGGTGCAGGTATGACATCAAAACCCCAAAAGATTTTCCAATGGGATTTTATATTGTTTTTTTTATTATTATTATTATTATTATTTATTACTAAAATAGAGCCTGTGGTAAACATAACTTGACGACATTGACATTTTGTCACCTATACCGAAAATGTGAATTTTGAAGCAACATTTTTGGAAAAGTATGTTTCTAAGTTACTATATGAAACAGTGTGCATGTGTAATTTACAATGCAGAAAAAACGTCAAAGTATCTTCACGTTTGAGTCACCATGTTTACCACAGGCTTTATTTTACTCATATGTGAATGTGACCCTGTACCACAATACCAGTCATAAGGGTCCATTTTTTGAAATTGAGATCTGAAAGCTGAATAAATAATCTGTCCATTGATGTATGGTTTGTAGGATAGGACAATATTTGTCCGGGATACAACTATTTGAAAATCTGGAATCTGAGGGTGCAAAAAAATTAAAATATTGAGAAAATCATCTTTAAAGTTGTCCAAATGAAGTCTAGCAATGTATATCT
Source organism: Chanodichthys erythropterus (assembly GCF_024489055.1). Taxonomy (NCBI): domain Eukaryota; kingdom Metazoa; phylum Chordata; class Actinopteri; order Cypriniformes; family Xenocyprididae; genus Chanodichthys; species Chanodichthys erythropterus. The sequence continues at coordinate 27,605,610 of NC_090221.1, read as the reverse complement.
ACTCACAAAAATAATTTTTTGATATATTTACAGTAGGAAATTTGCAAAATATCTTCATGGAACATGATCTTTACTTAAAATCCTAATGATTTTTGGCATAAAAGAAAAATCGATCATTTTGACCCATACAATGTATTGTTGGCTATTGCTACAAACATACCCCTGTGGCTTATGTTTGATCCAGGGTCACATATTTTGAAAACCCCCTTATAAAATTACTATTCTGGGTTCTGATGTCATACCTGCACCACTCTATATCAGCAGCAACAACATGGAGGGAATAAATGATGGCAGAATTTTGGGGGAACCTTTCCTTTAATGGCAAATTTCTTTATAATTTAAATTTATAATTATATTTTTCTCACTGAGATCCACTTATAATAGGATTCTTGCCACCAAAACATTCATTATTAGTTTTATGACTATATTTTGACAAAAAAACATCCTAACATTTGCCAAATTTTGCGAGTTATAATTTTTTTTAAATGTTTGGAAAAAATAATAATCATGAATGGTATTTTAACTGCTATATATCATTATACCTTACATTATCTGTTCTTTGTTTAGGAACCCCGTACACCCAACCCTGTGCTGTACATAAAGGGAAGTGCCTTGGATGATGAGTCTCTTCTAGAAATATTGATGGAAGGGGAGAAGGTCTGTGAAGTGGATGATCTGACCATGGCTCTTGTTGTTCTGATGGCAATACACTTCATATTCAACATAGAATATGCTGCAAAGATGAGAAACACCCTGAAATTTGTTGAAAGGTTTTTAATGTGCCATTTCGCAGAAACCAAAATACCACCCACAGTGATTAAAATGGCCAATTTTTTGTTTGATTAAATGTACATATTTGAGTGTGTGTATGGGTGGGTGTAAATTCATGATGTAAATACCTGGAATTGGTTGTTGTGAACATTAATTTCTTTCCAAAATATTCTAAATATATATAAATATATAACCAAAATACCACCCACAGTGATTAAAATGGCCATTTTTTGTTTGATTAAATGTACGTGTGTGTGGGGGTGGTGGGGGGGGGGGGTGCGTTGGGGGGATAAATTCATGATGTAAATACCTGGAATGGGTTGTTGTGAACATTAATTTCTTTCCAAAATATTCTAAATATATATAAATATATAACCAAAATACCACCCACAGTTGGCCAGTTTTTTGTTTGACTGAATGTATTGTGGGGGGAAATGGGTTAATAATATTTTTCCCCCTAAATATTGTGAATAATCAGTTTTTTCATGAAAGAGAAAATTCTATATTAGTTTCAATAAGCCTTAATTTGTACTTTGTGTCCTGTGCTCAAATTTGTATATGCCTTTATGAAATAAATAATTCATGAAGAATAATAGGTTGTGTCTGTGTTGTGAATTGGGATTAAAGTAGTAATGTATAATATTAATAATAATAATAATAATAATGATGATGATGATGATGATGTCTAAAAAGGTTCAAAATGGAACCAATGCTGGGCATTAATGCACCTTTTAGGGAAGGTTCCAATTTGAACCTTTTCAAAAAGGTTCAAAAATGAACCTTTAAGGTTCCCCCACAGTTGCAATATCCAGGAACCTCAAAAGGTTCATTTTTGAACCTTTCCTTCTTAGAGTGTAGAAAGTAACCGGTCGAACCGGTTCTCTTATCGAACTGAATCGAACTTTATTTCCAGGTTGATGACGCAAGACGCACAAGCCAAAGTAGCACGTCTGACTCAAAAAGAACCGAATGAGCCGGTTCAACCAACTGTCGAAGTTTGCAGAGGATTAACGAGTTTTAAAGTTGTCTCTTACATTAGTTATAATGCGCTATGAATTAACATGAACGATCAATTAATATATTAGTATTTTTTATATTTAAAAATTACAATAAACATTTAGCCATTTTTTTAATTCAAAGAAACAAAATCTAAGAAAGAGTTAAAACTGAACACAATCTTGCTGCTCAAACTGTGAATAGAACAATTTTTAATAATATTTTTTGCTCCTTTTGTATTTTACATTTACTTGTACTTTTACTTTTACTTTCAATACTTAAAGGATTAGTTTACTTTCAAATCAAATTTTCCTGATAATTTACTCACCCCCATGTCATCCAAGATATCCATGTCCTTCTTTCTTCAGTTGAAAAGAAATTAAGGTTTTTGATGAAAACATTCCAGGATTATTCTCCTTATAGTGGACTTCAGTGGCCTCCAAACGTTTGACGTCAAACGGTCAAAATTACAGTTTCAGTGCAGCTTCAAAGGGCTTTAAACGATATCAGACAAGGAATAAGGGTCTTATCTAGTGAAATGATTGGCCATTTTTGAAAAAAAAATGTAAATGTATATGCTTTATATAAACAAATGATCGCCTTCCAAGCGGTTCCTGTAAAACCGCACTTTCTTATACTTCTTAAAGCTTACGCTGTATCCGCCTTCCCTATTCTACTTACTGCGTTCATTCTGTAAGTTGAATAGGGAAGGTGGATACAGCGTAAGCTTTTACAAGAATATGAAAGTGTGGTTTTGGCGGAACCACTTGGAAGGCGATTTTGACCTCCAACTGTTTGCCATTGAAGTCCACTATAAGGAGAATAATCCTGGAATGTTTTCATCAAAAACCTTAATTTCTTTTCGACTGAAGAAAGAAAGAAAGAAAGACAGGAACATCTTGGATGACACGGGGGTGAGTAAATTATCAGGAAAATTTTATTTGAAAGTGAACTAATCCTTTAAGTACATTTAATATAAAAAAAATACTTTTCTTACTTAAGTACAAAAAATATCACAAACTTTTACTCAAGTAACATTTTAAACAGTGACTTAACTTCTACCAAAGTCATTTTCTGGTAAGATATCTATACTTTTACTCAAGTATGGTTTTCGAGTACTTTATACACCACTGGTTTACACTCGAAGTAGATTGGTCTTTCAAGTGAGATCCCAATTCATCGGTTCAGTTCAGACGTGACGTCTCCGTTCCTTTCTTCAGGGAAAAAGGGTTACATTTGTAGCTAAGACAGTTTCTGTATGACAAAAAAACAAACACAAATAAAAGTTTATATCTTTCTTTTTTGTTTTATAGGCTCCTGATAATTAATTATACAACACATAAAAGAATGATGTGACATACTGTATGACACTGTTATGAAACCAAAATCCCCTTGTTACGTCCTGGTAGTTCGTGCCTCTGTGTTTTTCTTTCTTCCCTCCTCTTTTCCTAGGCACGCCTACAAGAGACGGTTATTGGTTCGGGAGGCTGCCAATCATCATCAGCCCACGTGACGTCATGCTACCCGCTGCCAATCCTGGACCGGCGCCAGAGTTTAAAAGAGCGGCTTGTTGGACGCGAGGATAGCTCGCTTTGCTCTTTGCTCTTTGCTTTTCTGTTGTTGTGCTTGTTAGATCTGCTTGTTAAGTTCCTTCGGTACGATGTCATTCTTACGTTGAACAGTTTTGAGCTGTCACTGTTTTCTTTGATTTGTTCTTTAACTTGTTTTTTTCTTTAAGTATTATTTCGACTGTGTTGCTCCTGATCTTTGGGAACGGACAAGGTAGTATGTCACGTGACGTACATGTGCAACACTTAGTGACTTCAATGTATAGATACACCAGTTAGGAATGAGCGCCACATTTGTATGTTTTGTTTGGGTAGAAAGTGTAGGTAAGTTATGGCGTTTGACGCGCTGAAGACTTGCTTTCTTGTTTTTCTTTTCTTGAGTTAGGTTAGTTTTGAACCTGAGTTAGCTTGGGTCCCTTTTTTTGGTTTTGTTCTTTTCTTTTCTTTGGCGACTCTCTTTTGTCCTTTTTCCCTGGTTTATTACTTTTGTTTCTTTTTCATGTAAATATTGTCTTTGTTTGTTTTCTTGTTGTTGTTATTTGTTAGTATTGCATTATTGTATTATTATCCTTAACTCACACCTTTATTTTCTTTTTCCTTGATTGTAAATAAACTCCGTTTATTGGCAGTTTTCGTAGCGTCTTGTCTTTAGCCATCACCACTCGTACGCGCAATGGTCACAATCTCAATGTTACCCCTTCTAACCCTAGACTTAAATTAAGAAGTTGTAACATTTAATGGGGGCTCGTCCGGGATAGTAGTTACTGATATGATTCAGTCCCGAATAACTTTATAGTTGTGATCATTGGTGCGTGCGTGTGTGTTGGTTGCGATTGACAAGAAGTAAGTTTTGGAAGTTCTGGCGTTGTACCCATGCGGGAGGTATTGAAGTGTCATTTTGCTTATTTGCTTATTGTGCGTTATGGAAGCGTTTAATTTGCAGAATTTTGTTATTAACCCTTCGTTAGAGCAGATTAATTTGTGCAGGAAGCAAGATTTATTGCTGGTAGCTGACCACTATAAGATTACTATTAGCAAACAAGGTCTTAAGAGAGACATAAAAAGTAAATTGTTGCAGTGCCTTCGGGAGTTAAATGTTCTTCCTATGTCAAATCCTATGGATGGTGAGTCTAGCGGGAGTGTACGTGTGGGCGATGTTGCTGTGGCAAATCTCAGCCTTGTGGATGATGCGGATAAGCGGAGTGGTAGAGCTGACGCCGAGGCGGAGGGGATTGCCGATGCTAAGGCCAGCTTGCCACCGTTTGATCCATTTTCTCCCAGTTCTGTTGATTCAACAGACCGGGCGCGACTGAAAGTCCGCTTGGCTCGTTTGCAATATGAGGCACAAGAGAAAGCCGATGCCCGTCAGGCCGAGCTAAATCTGCGGTTGGAGATACGCAGGCTCGAGATTGAGGCTGACAAGCAGGTGAAGCTGCGACAGCTGGATCTAGAGGCAATGAAGGGTGCTAACGGGTCAGCCGCGCAGTCGGATCCAGGTCAGTTTTCTGATGTTTCTCCGCAGACTGATCCATCGCAAGTTACATTTGACATAGGTAAGCACATTGTATTAGTACCACAATTTCGAGAATCTGAAGTAGACTCCTATTTCAGTGCGTTTGAGCGCATTGCTATTTCTCTTCGTTGGCCTAAAGAGGCCTGGTCTCTATTAGTGCAGTGCAAGTTGATAGGTAAAGCTCAGGAGGTATGCTCTACGTTGTCTCTAGACGAGAGTCTAAACTATGATTCTATGAAGTGTGCTATTCTTCGTGCTTATGAGTTAGTTCCTGAGGCTTATAGACAAAAGTATAGAGGACACAGGAAAAGTTCTGTCCAGACTTTCGTGGAATTTGCAAGGGAGAAAGGGCTCTTGTTTGATAAGTGGTGCACAGCTAGTAAGGTAAGTGATTTTAACGAGTTAAGAGAGCTTGTATTGCTTGAAGATTTTAAAAATGGCTTGCCCGAGCGTGTTGTGATTTATCTTAACGAACAAAAAGTAACTTCGTTGTCGCATGCAGCAGTATTAGCTGATGAGTTTGTCTTAACACATAAAAGTGTCTTCCCTGCTGCACGTCCGAAAAAGTCACAGTTTGTTCTTTCTCAAAATTCGGCTGCATGTTCTAAGTCCACCCCACCTCTTAAGGAGGATCGTGAATGTTTTATTGTCACAAACGTGGACATGTGATTGCAGATTGTTTGGTTTTAAAACGCAAACAGTCCCAGCCTAAGAGTGTAGGATTTGTTAAAACTGTTAAGCCGATTGTTTCATTGCCTGATGAGAGTAGAATTGATGACAGTTACCGACCTTTTATTCTAAAAGGGTTAGTTTCCTTAACTGGCAGTTGTGAGGATCAGAGAGAAATAAGGATGCTCAGAGACACAGGTGCAATGCAATCATTTATTGTAGCAGATACGTTGCCGTTGTCTGATGATACGTTCTGTGGTTCAAGCGTCATTATACAAGGCATTGAAATGAATTGCGTAACGGCTCCTTTGCATCGTGTGCATCTGCAGAGTGAGTTATGTACGGGATTTGTGAAAGTGGCCGTACGTCCTTCACTTCCTGTACAGGGTGTTGATTTTATCCTTGGCAATGACCTGGCCGGAGGAAAAATAATGCCTGTTTTAGAGGTTGTTGACAAACCAGATATGTTTTGTCGGTCGGAAAAGGTATCTAGTACTTATCCTGGCGTTTTTCCCGCATGCGCTGTTACTCGCTCACAGTCGCGCAAAGAGGGAAATCTAGTTGACTTGTCTGAGTCGTTCTTCCGTCCTCTTCTTGCTGGTGATGAATCACTGGATGCTGCTGTCGATACACAAAAGCAGTCAAATAAAGTTAGTACAACTGTGTCTGATGTAGATACATTAAAACTATCTGTGTCCAGAGAGAGAATAAGTGCTGCACAGAAAGAGGACAAATCTCTCGTTACGTCTTTTAATTCTGTTGTACCTCTTGATGTGGCTAAGGATAAGAAAGTTGCATATTTTGTTGACAATGATTTATTGATGAGAAAGTGGTGTTCCAAAACTAGGGATTCGGATTGGGATGTTGTACATCAAGTTGTTGTCCCATCTTTGTATCGTCAGCATGTTTTATGCATAGAGAATGATAATCAGTTCGCAGGACATTTTCGGAGTTACAAAAACTTACAATAGGATATTACAACACTTCTTTGGCCATGTTTAAAAAAAGATGTTGTTCAGTACTGCCGTACGTGTCATACCTGTCAGACCGTTGGGAAGCCAAATCAGGTGATTCCACCTGCTCCTCTGTCTCCTATTCCAGCTATTGGGGAACCCTTCGAGCATGTAATCGTAGACTGTGTTGGACCTCTACCTAAAACAAAATCTGGTAACCAGTTTCTGTTAACCATAATGTGCGTAGCCACTAGATTTCCAGAGGCAATTCCGTTAAGGAAAATCACCGCGCCTGTTATCATCAAAGCGTTGGTGAAATTTTTTTCTTACTTTCGGACTCCCTAAAATAGTGCAGACTGATCAGGGCACAAATTTTTTATCAAGGCTTTTTAACCAAGTTCTGGAGACTTTGGCGATTTCTCACCGTGTGTCAAGTGCTTATCGACCACAAAGTCAGGGGGCACTTGAACGCTTTCACCAAACACTTAAGTCTATGCTTAGGAAATATTGTATGGATACTGCCCGAGATTGGGATGAGGGAGTACCTTTGGTTTTGTTCGCAGCCAGAGAGACGGTACAAGAGTCTCTTGGTTTTAGTCCAGCTGAACTTGTTTTTGGACATCAGGTAAGGGGACCTTTAAAAAGTTCTTAAGGAAAAGATTTTAATGACTGATTCGAGTCCGTGTACTAATGTGTTAGATTATGTTAGTACTTTCCGAGATCGCTTACATACTGCTTGGTCGCTAGCTGAGGAATCTCTAGCTAATGTTCAAAAAAACATGAAGCGCAAGTTCGATCGAAAAGCAATTGCGCGATCTTTTGTGCCTGGTGATGAGGTGCTCGTTCTTTTACCTGTTCCTGGATCAGCTTTGTCTGCTCGTTTCTTTGGTCCGTATGTTGTTAAAAAGAAAATGAGTGAGACTGACTATATGCTTTCTTTCCACCCCTGATAGGAGACGTCAAACAAGAGTGTGTCATATAAACATGTTAAAGGCTTACCATGCCAGAGAGAAGTCTGAAGCTCCGGAACAGACTGCTGGGCCCGCTGTCTCTTCCGTCGCGATAGCTGTGGAGCTGACGCCCACTCTTGATGTCTCGGGTGCTGACGAGGATGGTGTCGTGTTCCGTAATGCCCCTCATCAGTGTGTACGGTTAGCAAACTCTGAGATATTACAAGATCTCTCTTCATGTCTTGTTCATTTAACCTTTGCTCAAAAATCTGATATTGGTAACCTAATCTCTGATTTTAAATCTCTGTTTAGCGATGTACCAAGACAAACGAATGTTTTACAGCACGATATTGTTGTGGATGGTGCTCGCCCTATTAAGCAGCATATGCGTATCGTGTTAATACAGTCAAAAGGTCTGTTATGCGTCAGGAGGTTAGTTATTTGTTGGAGAATGGTTTCGCCAAACCTAGTTGCAGTCCCTGGAGTTCTCCATGTTTGCTCGTGCCGAAACCTGATGGTACTTTTAGATTCTGCACTGATTACCGCAAGGTAAATGCTGTGACTGTGCCAGACAGCTACCCATTACCGCGCATGGAAGACTGTGTCGATAACGTCGGTTCCGCCCGTTTCGTCAGTAAACTAGATATGTTGAAGGGATACTGGCAAGTTCCACTTACATCACAAGCGTCAGATATCTCTGCGTTTGTAACACCAGATAATTTTCTTCAGTATACTGCGATGGCTTTCGGGCTCAGAAACGCACCGGCAACATTTCAGCGTTTGGTAAATGTTGTTTTAGCTGATGTACCAAATTGCAATGCATATCTTGATGATTTGGTCATCTATTCGATGGATTGGAAAGAACATATGTGCTCGTTGAGAACCGTGTTTGAGCGTCTTGATAAAGCTAATTTGACACTTAACTTAGCAAAATGTGAGTTTGGCCGAGCGACCGTCACTTACCTTGGTAAACAGGTTGGTCAAGGTCAAGTACGGCCGGTGGAGGCCAAGGTTGCAGCAATTGCGGAGTTTCCAGTCCCTACCACCCGACGAGAGCTACGGAGGTTTTTGGGTATGGCTGGGTACTACCGCAGTTTCTGTAAAAATTTCTCGACTGTTGTTAGTCCCCTCACTGCATTAATCAGTCCAACTAAGCTTTTTAAGTGGTCATTAGAATGTCAGCATGCTTTTGACTCTGTGAAAATGCTTTTATGTAATGCACCTGTTCTTATTGCACCTGACTGTACACGGGATTTTAAACTTGAAGTGGACGCAAGCGCAGTTGGCGCTGGAGCTGTTCTCCTGCAGGAGGATAAAAATGGTGTAGATCATCCTGTCAGTTACTATTCTCGTAAGTTTAACAAGCATCAGCTTCAGTATTCCACGATCGAAAAAGGAAGCACTAGCCTTGCTGCTCGCTTTACAGCATTTTGAAGTTTACCTTGGCTCTAGTAATCTTCCTGTCACAGTGTTTACGGATCATAATCCTCTTGTGTTTTTATCTCGGATGTATAACCAAAATCAAAGGTTGATGCGCTGGGCTCTAGCAGTCCAGAATTACAACTTGGTTATTAAACACAAGAAAGGTGTTGAAAATGTCCTTGCTGATGCTCTTTCGAGAGCTTGAGTTTTTTTCCCTACTTTGAAAACAAACTAGTTTGTTCTTAAGGGTGGGAGTGTTACGTCCTGGTAGTTCGTGCCTCTGTGTTTTTCTTTCTTCCCTCCTCTTTTCCTAGGCACGCCTACAAGAGACGGTTATTGGTTCGGGAGGCTGCCAATCATCATCAGCCCACGTGACGTCATGCTACCCGCTGCCAATCCTGGACCGGCGCCAGAGTTTAAAAGAGCGGCTTGTTGGACGCGAGGATAGCTCGCTTTGCTCTTTGCTCTTTGCTTTTCTGTTGTTGTGCTTGTTAGATCTGCTTGTTAAGTTCCTTCGGTACGATGTCATTCTTACGTTGAACAGTTTTGAGCTGTCACTGTTTTCTTTGATTTGTTCTTTAACTTGTTTTTTTCTTTAAGTATTATTTCGACTGTGTTGCTCCTGATCTTTGGGAACGGACAAGGTAGTATGTCACGTGACGTACATGTGCAACACTTAGTGACTTCAATGTATAGATACACCAGTTAGGAATGAGCGCCACATTTGTATGTTTTGTTTGGGTAGAAAGTGTAGGTAAGTTATGGCGTTTGACGCGCTGAAGACTTGCTTTCTTGTTTTTCTTTTCTTGAGTTAGGTTAGTTTTGAACCTGAGTTAGCTTGGGTCCCTTTTTTTGGTTTTGTTCTTTTCTTTTCTTTGGCGACTCTCTTTTGTCCTTTTTCCCTGGTTTATTACTTTTGTTTCTTTTTCATGTAAATATTGTCTTTGTTTGTTTTCTTGTTGTTGTTATTTGTTAGTATTGCATTATTGTATTATTATCCTTAACTCACACCTTTATTTTCTTTTTCCTTGATTGTAAATAAACTCCGTTTATTGGCAGTTTTCGTAGCGTCTTGTCTTTAGCCATCACCACTCGTACGCGCAATGGTCACAATCTCAATGTTACCCCTTCTAACCCTAGACTTAAATTAAGAAGTTGTAACACCCCTATTTGTCTCTTTCTATTGTTTCATTCCAAGGAAGTTACAAAATACAAAAACGTGCTGGAATTACCTCTATCCCACACCAATTGCAAAGGCTCTGTCATTGATGAAGCTCCCTTACAATAGATAATGCACAGATCGCAGATACTGTAACCAAATGAACAAATGTCATTTAGTGGAGAATACTGTAAAATGAGAACAGTCAGCTACTCTTTCTGAATGAAAGCAAATAAAAGAAAAATGATCGCAGTCAACTCACGAAACAGGAAACCGAAACTGTCCCTAGAGAGCACACTATTGAGTGTTCAACACTGTACAATACATTTATCACCTGGAACAATGGTGGAAATTCCACAAAATTCCAATTTATTTTTAGCTGTTATTGTCCTCACAACATGAAATGCATTTAAGAATTAGAAGTTTGTTCTAAATTCTGTTGTACAGTAATACACTGGCCTGCTTACTGGTAGTAAAGGCATCTTTTGTTCATCTAACCCATGTCCTGAACCACTTTGCTAGAAAGTAGTCATTTAGCGGACATTTGTATCCAAAGTACACTTATTACAGGAACAATATTCCTTGAGCAACCTGGCATGAATTGACTTTCTCAACCTTTCAAGGAATTAACTTCAACCTCACCGCACCCTCCTCCACTGCTGAATTAATATAAAATGGGAAATGGGAAAATATTGGCTCCCCAATTATTTTACCCCTGTTAGTCTTTGACTCTTTGTTTGTAGAATGGAGGATGAGACACTGAGACTGAAATTGTTGTTTCATCACCAATATTTGATTAAAATTCACATGTGGACTCTCCCCATTTGGAAATGTAATACACCAGACACCTGGTGACAGTTTCTTTCCAGTTCAGTGCTGTGGTATGTGGTAGGTCGATAGGGTGATTTAATGTTGCCCGATCCAAAACAAGGTCATCATGGTCTCGTTGTCGAGGGGGCTGGTGATGGCAAGGCAACAAAAGTTATTGCCAAACAAAAAGAATTCATGGCTCTCCTGAGCCACAGAGATGAACTTTGTCCGTTCATCCATTTGGGTGGCTTGGTCTTGTGTCACGGGTAGTTGCAGTAAGGCTGACGAAGACGAAGATAATAGTTCCAAAATTAAGGCTTAATGAATAATCTAAAAGGCAGGTAAACAGGTATCAATACACACTGAACAATAACAAGATCGAACAATGACAGACTGTGAAGGGAGAAATTAAATAGTTACTCAAACAATATGATTAATGACGTGCACCTGAATGAACTAATAATGAGGAGCGGGAAAACTGAACAAAGGAACACGAGTGATAAATGAAAACAAAATGAAAGTCCATGATAAAGAAACTAAACAACAGACTGTGACATTTCTATAAAGATATTTTAGATTTAGTTTGCATGGAGCTGCTAAATCTCCAACCTCCAGGGAATCACCCATTTTAAACAAACACTGGCAAAAGGAGAATGCAACAGAGGTCGTAATAAAACCAGAATCAACTTTGACTTGGCTTTTCGGCGATGGCGAGAACTGAGGGATTTGAATTTGTTGTAAAAGTGATGTGGAGATGATGTTTTTATTACTCAACAGGTGAGTATGGTTATTGAACAGATATGTAGCTCAAAAAAGCAGAGAATACTCCGTCTTTATTGTTACGCGATTTGGTCCATTTGCCCCACCTGCTCTCCCTCGTTACCTTCCTGATTTCCTTTCCTATTTATTCTTCAGGTTGTGTCTGAAATCGCATACTCTCTTGAGTAGGTACTTATTTTGAAGTTATTACTTTACAACTGCTAAAAAAGTACATTCTATAGTGAAATAATGTGTGTAGTATGAATGTAATCTGGACATGCTACATTCACCATGTTGTCATTATCATGTAACCTGCCATCATCAGTTGCGTTGCTTCACTGCCATTCACAAATCCTCTCCCGTGGCTTCATGAGATAGTAAAGTGTCTATCAAATGCACACGTTCACATTTTCTGTGAAAATGCTTAATTTTCCCTTTAATTTCTGTTCAATCCCATTATGCTGTAACACTTAAACATCATATTTGATATCATCAATGTATTTTTGACCTTAAATCCTGTAACATTTAACCCTAAATCATTTTTTAATATATGTAGAAGAAATCTAGCAATAGCTTAACCTGCATGATCTCAGATGCACAAGATATACATTCCAACTATCTGTCCAACTGGTTTGGACTTGCCAGGAATAACACAGACCTCAAATTGTGCTAATACTTTCAGTTTGTAGCTGAACATGATTGATTGTTGCAGTCCACCCCATTAACATTTTGCAGCTCCACTATATAACGTAAACATATAGTAATGTAGACGCCCAGACTTTTCTACTACTTTTCTGAAAGACTTACAAAAATTATCTTTTTTTTTTTTGTAACACTTTACAATAAGGTTACATGATAATGTACTAATTACCTGAATTAATACTTAATTCAGTATGATTTAATGATTATTGAAGGCATGAACTAATCATGAACCAATGAATATCCTAAATTACAACTGTAGTCATATGGATTCACGCATGAATAATGGCAGATTAAAAATAAATCTATACAAAGCAAAATGTCTGCTTTTAAATGAACCAATTTAAATGGAAAACAAATATTCTCAGGTTGTGTAATTCTCAGGTTGTGTAATCCGTGTGAAACGTGCATAGGTGCATGCACTACCTCGGAGATAACAAGCCAGCATCGTCACCTTCATCACTGCAGCCGAAAATACAGAAAACTGTATTATCAATTAAATTTTAATTTTTAATTTCCTTGCTGGTTTTCCCTGACGCATTTATAATCATTACTACTGCCATTGCGCTGTGGCAAGCTTTATGTGTGCGCTTGAGTTGTAGTGGGTTGAGTTTGAAGGGAAAGAGAACAACACAAAACAGATAAAGACTTTTTAAGATTAGTTATTAGTGCACTTAATGTTTTCTACGTTTGATAAGGAGGATCAACTAATCCTGTGCCGTCCAGTAATGTTATGACAAAGCTACAGTCAAAAGTTTAAACCATGATAATATTATTTGAATTTTTTGAAATCTTTGAAAGTCAGAGTACTTCTTATTCCTCCTTAAAGAGGCTGTTTAATTTGATTTAGCCATAAATGTTTTTTGAACTATCAAAGGGAACTATCAGTTAAAGGGATAGTTCACCCAAAAATGAAAATTACCCCATGATTTACTCACCCTCAAGCCATCCTAGATGTATGTGACTCTCTTCTTTCAGGCAAACACAAACTGAGATATATTTAAAAATATCCTTAGTCCTCCAAGATTTAAAATGGTTGTGATGCACAACATTTTCTTACAAAAACACATTGCTTCGCTTCAGAAGGCCTTTATTAACCCACTGGAGTTGTATGGATTTCTTTTTTTTTATGGATGGAAGCATTATTTTTTACTTCAAAATGCTTCCCCACATTCACAATTATAAACCTTGGAAGACTAGTCATATACACCTATGATGGCTTGAGGGTAAGTCATGGGATAATTTTCATTTTTGGGTAAACTACGCCTTTAAGGCTGTCGTTATTCATGCATGTATCCGTGTGACTCCAGTTGTAGGATAGCTCTTCATTGGTTCATGATTAGTTCATGCGTTCAATAATCATTAGTTCATGTTGAATTAAGTATTGTTTCAGGTATTAGTACATGATTATACATGTACCCCTATTGTAAAGTGTTACCCTTTTTATTCTCAATTTTATGTGTGTTTATATGACAAAATGCATGGTGGATAAGACATCACATAAAGTAAGTTTTGAAATTTATTGAGTTTCAATCTAAACAACATCTTACATAAAGCAGAAGTCATCAGGAAGATTCTATTATACAGTATTTAAAAAAGAGCATACAAGACAAAAACTATATTTACAAACATATTTAACTTTTGCCATTTTGAAAAAATAGTGTAAATAAATATTGTAAAAACATGAAAACAGAATTGCACAGCAGGAAAATAAGACAGCTTGTACCGTTAGTCTACAGTATGTTATGAGCAGTAATTCTATTAAATAAATTCTACAAGTAGTTGTGTTTCACAAAAATTCTATATTCATATTGCATTATTGGTGTCATGTTGTAATAAAAGCACCAAGCTGTTTACTGCAGTTGAGCTAGCAATGGTTTACAGTCATCTAGATGGTCCAGGCCTTCGACAGCTTCGATCAGCCTCTCCACCTTCTCATTGGACAGAACTGTGCCTGAATTGTTACGGAATTTCTTCTGCAAGCTTTCTTGGCTAAGTGGGTTCCTCCAGTGGCCGTAGAAGGTGTCACAGCGCCCTTTTAGGACATCTCCACTTACCAAGGTAACCTCCACCTCACCATACATTATGTTGAAATTGGCTGGGTTGTCGTGGGGGTGCTCCAAACGAACACGGGAGAGGAGCGCATGAAGTTCGGGCCGTTGGAGGGCCTCTGGGTGGAAGGACTGCACTGTGACTTCTCCATCCAACAGAGCAGTGCAGGCATTAAACTGGAAGGAGTGCCGTGCCTGGTGCTCTGTCTCCGGGAATGGGCGGTTGATGTACTTGGAGAGCGGCACCCTAAGGAGGATATCCTGCACCATGTTTGGAGAAATGCTGCCTCCTCTCAGGCCAACCAGGTTCTTGTGCACAACAGCGGCAGCATCAGCAATCCAGTGCATTCCAAGGTGTGCAGGGAAGCGCTTGAAAGCAATGTCTTGTCTCTCTAAAAGGAAGCTGTGCTCATCCTTCTCAGGAGAACTGATGGGTTGTGGGGCATAGTCTTCATAGAAAGCGCTGAAGCCAGCTACGCCAGGCACTGCATCCAGGACCAGAGGACTTGCTTCCAACCCACGAGATGCCAGCAGGGCTGCTTCGAGCCCGAGGCGAGAGGCGTTTCCAATATGAAGAGGTTTGGACTGTGTGGCGGCATTAGCCATTGGTGCACCTGCCAAAGATGCAGCGATGGCCAGAGCATTACTGCACTGATTGCGATCCAGAGAGAGGAGGCGAGCACAGGCTGCAGCACTACCCAGAGTGCCCACCACACTGGGAGGATGGAACCTTATGGAGAAGACAGAGAAAGAGCATAGTCATTATTTTACAAGCTTTGATGATATCAGCTCATGGCCATTCTCAAGACAATACAAAGCCACAAAACTGTCTACATTTTTAACATAAGCTGATCAGAATATAAGTGGTGCTTGGCTGTGCAAAACTATCCACAACTGTGCTAGGGTGTTTTGTATTTGTGTGGTTGTTAGGTGGTTACTTAGTTTAAAGTTTGTGGTGTTTTATTTCAGAGGTCACTCTGTGATGTATCCATCCTCTCTTTGACACACTATTTTGTGTGTTGTGACCACCTCTGAATACTTTGGTAAGTCAACAGAGCCAATTCCAGCCTCTAAATATGGCTCTGTTCCTTCTTCAGAATGAGTATATGAAATATTTACTCTCTTTTCTATTTGCCATGTGAAAATGCCCTAAAAGTCTGTTTTCAGAGTACTCAGGAAATAACAAATTATAAGTGTTTAACTATATTCTTGGAGCACAAACAGAACTGCTTTGCATAAACACATGTCTGAAGGAGCTTTGACAACCTTTCAGATGGAATCTGCACTGTTCTGACCCACCTAGCTCTATGTTTGTTTATAACCTCAGAAATACCCATGCTGTTATACATCCATATTCAGGCTGTGCTGTACTTAGAAATATAATTATTGCTCTCAGTCACTTTAGTTAAGAATGAGACAAATAAATTGACTCTAACCTCTTAGGGATGTTGTGAGCCTCATTGGAGAATCTCATCAGCCGACCCTGTATTTCGATGCCCACATTGAAGGCGGTTAGAAAGTCAAGCCCACTTGGTTTGCTGTTCTCGTGCAACATGTCACTTATAGCCAGGAGAGCAGGCAGTACTGCTCCAGAGGGGTGGGTTGCCGGGTGCCAAGTGTCATCAAAGTCCATCGAGTGAGCCTGTGGAAAACCAACATGTCAATCAAGGTCTAGAGTGTCTCTCCATTGTGGCAGTTCTGGGATGATGGTTTGTGTTTCTAAATCTCATTGCACAAAGTCTCAGAAGACCATGTCATGGCCTTCAGACAGCTTCTCTAGCATAGCCAAAACACTCTAGAGAAGAAGGAAAAAGCTGTGCATGACTGCCGGTAACATGTGCAAGACCCAATAACAGTCTGTCTAGTTTCTAAAATCTGAAACACTTCCTGTTAAACATACTTTATTTAGAGGGTTCACACCAGACTTTCCAACAGCAGCATTATTCCATAAAAGTTCCACAGTGCTTAGGTTTAATGACTTATTAATGTTGTGTTTCTCATTACTACATGTGTATGACAAAAATGTTACAAAACAAGTTTGTAATTTAACACTTCATTGACTGTCTGGCTGGATTCTAATTTTCTGGACTTGCAAAACAGGACTTTCTGGAGAAACACTGAGTATGTGTCCAGGGTGTTAAGTCACACATCCAGTCAGTGTAAAAGAAACTAAGAACTGCAATTGCAACTCGATACACGTGATGTGATAACACTTACTGCAACTCCATTGACAAAAGCTGCAAGGGTTGGGGAAAGCTTCACACCTTGGCGCCCATAGACGAAGCTGATGTCATCAGAAGCATACATGTGCTTGGGGAACAAGATAAATGAATGGTCGTTAGATCCAACTCATTCACACATCAACAAGCACATTAGAAATGCCCGACATCACTGGTTAAACATGGACGCTATTACTTCTGTCATGCTGAACTATGTCCAGGGAAGAATTGCACTCTGTAAAGTCTTGGCAACACTCATTTCTACTGAAAAATAGTCTTCTTAATGATGGAAAACGTTGTTAGGTTGTTTTCACTAAAGTGTAGCCTACTATTTTTTGTATTGCCATTGTGCCTTACCTGGCAGTGCTGAAGGGCAAGTTCAAACACCTCAGTGGTGCTTCCCAAAAGCCCAACACCGATGCTGTCCAGAATCATGCGTTTGCTGCGTTGCAGAACGGTTGGTGACAGATGCCTTGGCTGTACATTCTGAATAAACCTGCCAAAGCTGCTGGTCACTGTTTCCTCAGGGGCAGGACGCTCTGCCACTATAAACAAACAAGAGACAGTGTAAATTAACACTAAAACTATTTACAATTCTGGATAGCCCCCATTCTGAGTGCCAGTGAATATTCTAGATTAGTCGATTAGTCAGTCCATATAAATGTTTATCTAAATTCCAAGTCTAGACTTTCACTTTTGAAAGTTAACAAACAGCAGTTCACTGAAAATAAGGCTGTGACATGTAGAGCTTGCTCACCATCTAGTGCAGACTTATGGAGTCCCCGAGCAGCAGAAAAAGCAGACAGGTATCTTGTAGATTTCTGTGTACAAACAGTTATGTTTGAGTGTCTCAACTGTATAGTATGTATTATATATAATTAGTATATAGTGTGTTCTTTTTTAAGTGTATCTTAAAAGTACAGCTAAAAAGCCTAGCCAAATGCAATGTAAAACCTTTTTTTGTTTAATAATATTTTCTGAAAGTTTTTTTCTTCTATGAAAAATTGACAAAAAAAATTGAAAACCATATTAACATATTATTGTAAAAAACAAAAAACAAAAAAAAAACCAAACAAAAAAAAACATTAAAATATCCCTGTAATTTATATAGTTTGTACAGTGTTTTATATTTCTTTATACATCGAGCAATCACACATAAATCTAGAAATTACATAGCATTGACACAACATGATAGCACAAAATTTTATCTACCTGTACAGTCGAGAGCATGTTGCTAATTTTTGGTCAGAATCTGGATATGAAGATGCTTGATATCTCTGTTTGTTGATTCAAAGTTGAAGAAAGGCTGTCTTCTTTTGCCTATCTCAGTGTAGAGATGGAACGATTGAAGGTAGGTGATGATGATGATGTATTTATACAGTACTGGACCACAAAAGACAATGACACACCCACTGAACCCACTGAAGAACTAAGGCTGGATTTCCCAAGTTTTGCTATTTTTAGGTTCATAGGTGGGATTTCTCAGCAGGAAACAAATTGTTTAATGAAAAGGTCAATGATGTCATAATTGATGAGGGCATGGGTTGGTTGACATCACCGTAACTCCTCCCAGCTCCACTGAGTATGTTTCTATAAAATTAAAGCATTCTTCACAAGCATCTCGATACTTCATTACAGATCAAGGATCTTCACTAGGTAAGTTTCTTATTTCTTAATGTGTGTGTGTGTATATATATATATATATATATATATATATATATATATATATATATATATATATATATATATATATTATTTCCATGTTTTAGACATAGACATAATTATTTTTAAACCTATAATGACTTTAAACCTACCCATAATAGAAACTTACTGCATTTTACATTTTCAAAAAACACAATTTATTATTATTTATAAGCTGTTTTCCTCATGGGGACCAAAAAAATGTGGTCCTGGTAAAAGTTCTGTGTGAGGACCAAATGTCCCCACAAAAGTAGTAATACTAGGAATTTTTTACCTTGTGGGGACATTTGGTCCTCACAAAGACCACACACACTTTGTAAGATATAATATTATAAATGTATACAGCAACATTAACATTTCATTGCTCACTCAGTTGATTACGTTATGATACGTTAAAAACATGTTGAAAAGTTGACATAAAAGTCTGCTCAAACTTACTGCACATTCATCCTCAAGCATTGTCCACTGACAGCAATCTGTGTATGTTGACTCTTGTCTGCTGGCTGTTTAAGATGAAACAGATCTCTTCAGTTGTCATTGTACTGCCACCTGAACTGTAATAGTATAATTCTTCAGCCAAGAGTCACATCTGTGTCAGAGAGGCAGTGTTAGTTTTAATGCCTGAAGGCTAAAACATCCACTATGAGAAAAAGCTTTTGCCTCCTGCTCAGCTGTTTGCTGAGTAAGACAACTGTGTTGCTTACCTACGGAAGGGAGGGAGAATATGAAAGTAAACACACCCATAAATTGGCTGTTAAGTGCATACTCAAGAGATAAGAGTTTTGGCATGTAGAGTATGATAAAACTAGCCTGTTTCATTTTAAATGTATAAATTAAAAGAGAAGTGTAAGTATGTAATCATCACTAAAAGTACAGAATATTTTAGTATGCTGATTATATGGCTTATATCCATCAGCTATAAGTAACTTTTATTAACCTAGATATGTTAATAATGTCAACTAATTTTGGGCTGATAAAAGGTAAACTTATTTAAGCACACTGTGAAATATTAATGCTTCAGAGATGATTTTACCACTAATGTTTTATTTGACATTTAAACTTTTATTTGAATTTGAACTTTTTATCATCATATCCTGATTACACACTTAATCTTACCAGAAAAAAGCTACACTTACGGGAAGTTCATGGCATCAGCAAGTGGCTTTCCGGCAAGTTTTTATGGTGAGCCAGGTGTGCTTGGGCTCCTGGCCAATGGCATCAGTGCTTTCCTTGTCCTACTGCAGAACTTCCATGGGGCCAGGACTGGCGTTCCTGCTGAGGGAGTGGAGAACATATTAGCAGGTCATTGGCATTTTAATTTAACAAACAGCTTGTAAGAATTATACATCTAAATGCTAATAGCAGTAAATAATCGAAACATATTTGCAATTTTGCTGGTTCAATTTAGTGTAATACACCAGACAGCCTACATGAACATCACACATCCCTTTCTTTGCATCTTATGTTAATTTATACAGGCGTTCATCTCATTCTGATTGGTGGAGTGTGTCAGCTTGTGGCAGGATTGCTGTCTTTCCGAAAATATGACCATCTGAGTGGAACATCATTTGTAGGATACGCAGCACTGTGGGGGAGTTATGGAGCCACAAGAATTTTTCTAGGTGCCAACCAACAAAGTCCAAACATATTTAATCAATCAGCAATGATAAACAGCACATTTCAAGATCTGTACACAAACACTAGTGTCAATCAAACTGACATTCCAATGTACATCAAGGAGTCTGCCATAGCTGGGCTGGTACCCTACATCTTACTTTCCTTTCTACTGGCCTTCTGTTCGGCAACAGTAAACTACATCATGCCCTTTGTGTTTGGGGCCATCACCCTCACACTGATATTTGAGGCTGTGGGTCTGGTAGCAGGGTGGGCTTTAGTGGTCTCTGGGGTTCTGGAGCTCCTAATCCTGCTCTTTGCCATATATGGCTCATCAGCCTTGCTAATCAAGGGATTAGCCCAACGCTACGTGCTAAAGGGTTTTGGAAACCCTCTCTTTAATGTGCTGCTACTAGGAACCACCAATGCCAGCAGCTCCCAAAGCTTGGGCCAAGAGAAGAAGAAGAACACGAAATATGCTGAACCTATGGCCTTGGGATTCTTCTGCGACACAGTCTCACCATTTATATTCGCCTTCTATGCCTTTGGCTACTTCCCGTCCATCCCAGTAGCTGCCATCTGGATAAGCATAAATTCTGCAGCTCAGCTTTTGTCTAGCTATTATGCATATCTGCGTCAAGACTGCTACCATGCAACCAAGTTTGGTCTGCACTGCGTGTTTTGGTTGGTGAAGACCTGGGAAGAGTATGTGGTGTCTGTAACCATTAGCCGGACTGAAGCTGGTGAAGTAAGGCACGCCATGGTTGGCAACTGGTTCTTCCTGTCTGCTGCTTTGGTTTTCTGCATCACAAGTCTAAACAAAGACACTCTTGAGCTAGTTCACAATTCATTTTTTGCCCTGGTGACCATATCAACCATCTCCCAGATTCCCATCGATAGGTACTACACGTTTTTTGGAGTGACCTGCTCCCTCTTCACTCTCTTGTCCTTCTATGGCACCTTTGCACGCCTCATCAACACCATTGCTGAGAAGTCCTTGATTCCAGTTGGACCCCAACCTGTCTCCACTGAATCCCTGCAGAAATATCTCAGTTACCTCAGGAGATCTAAACTGGATGAGCCTGAGGATAAAGGTTCACAGCTCCCAGATGCTTTATTCTATCTGTCCAATGGAGTGGCTGCACTCTCAGCCATTCACAACGGTCAGTCTGGACTGGCGTTTTTCGACCTGACTGTTCCCTGGGTACTCATCCCAGGAGCCATTATCCAGGCCTATGTCAGTCGACTACAAGTACAAGGTGGCCAGAGATTCGGCTCTGTCATTCCCTCATTCTACGTGGCTATTTGGGCAACTTGGAGCTGGTTTAGGTTTGCAGGTATGAAAATTTAACATTCAAAAAATACTTGGCTAAAATTTTGGGTAGAATTCTTAGATGATGTATTTTTCCTGCAGGACATCGCTTGCAAATATCCACAGAATCAGCAAACGGATTTGCAGCTGGGGCAATAGCATTCCTGGTCATTAATGCCTTCTTGATTCTAGTTGGTAGGTTTGTTTACTAATACACAACATACACACTTACATCTGACTTTTTCCCCATTTGAAGCATTGTGAATTGGACTTTTTTTTGTTTTTACAGCAACCTATGGCAATCTAGTTCTTTTGGCATTAACCACTGTCATGGAGGTCATCATAGTTTGTTTTCTCCTCTCTACTCTTGGAAGACTTCCCTATCAGTTAGAAGGTACAGTACAGAAAATAATTGTGGAGAATAAAGATGTAACTACATGAAATAAAAAAAAAATGTTATCTCACATTTTCTTGAAATTCTTTCTTTAGTTGCTATGCTAGCAATTTTCGCCATCATATGTTTGTATGGCATGCTAGCATCCCTTGTGAACGGTATCTTCTCCAAGACCCTAATACCAGTTGGACCTTCTCTTATCAAGGTATTAAATTTATCAATGATGACAAAATGCTTGTTAGACAAAAAAATTCCTACTGACTAATGGATCTGCTTTTTTCAAAGGACAAGAAAAAGAAGGAATCTGAGACCACATATCCATGTTTTATTGCTAAGTCTCGGGAAACCAGCGGACTGCTCAAGATTGCAAAATTGTTGGAAAACAATGGAGTGTGTGGTATCCCTACAGATACTGTCTATGCCTTGGCTGCTTCATGCAAGAACCCCAGTGCAATTGAGAAGATCTACTCTATCAAAGTACATGTGAACCCAAACACTTTGAAACATAATATTCTTTTACAAAGGATCAGCTTACTGTGCTCTTTGTCAACTGACCCACTAACCCATAAACTTTTCTCTCCGCTAGGACCGTCCTGCAGAAAAGCCGATTTGTATCTGTATCTCAAGTGTTGAGCAACTTGTGGCAGCCAAACCTCCCTTCAGTCCTCTGCTGTGGGAGTTCATGAGAAATGTCTACCCGGGAGGAATTAGTTGCATTGTCCTGAAGGGCGAATGGCTCCTTAAACTCGGTAAGGTTATAAACACGCATTAACCTTTTGTATTTAAACCCATCCCAAACTCTAGGATCAAACTTGGGATGATCAACCAACCAAATTAAAACTTTACTGAGAGAACATTTTCAGGAATCTGTGATGATTATAAATTCTTTCCAGTCATTTTCACTGGTCATATTGTTTGCAGGTGTGGGTCCCGCATATGACCGTGTGGGGACCAGAGAAAGCATTATGATAAGAGTACCTGACCACACTGCTACTGCTCACCTGTGTGAATTCACCGGTCCATTGGCCATTACATCAGCCAATCCCAGTGGAGAAGCTGATAGTACCCATCATGATATGGTCATCAAGTAAGTTTAAAAAGGACCCAACATTTGTTAGAGGGTACTGTGAGTGAATACAAACTCCACAAATCAAATGCATTGTATATGGAATTGTATTAAATTAATAAATGGTTTATTATAAGGATTGGAATTTGACATAATCCAGACTGTTACCTTGAAAGAACAAACCACAATACTCAACTGTTAGGCACACTGATCCATTCATTTAATTAGCAGTGTGTTCTATGATCAAAGGTTTACCTCTTATATTAAAGCATACCTCTTCAGAAGACAACTTCATTATTAGGAAGGATGTATTCACCGCTGGTCGTGACATTTTATATTAAAACCAGAATTACTTTGCAATAGAAATACATCTTAGATTTGGCAGTGTCCCTTGATTGCTGTTCTCAAGGGATAATTGGAGCATTGTTTTTTTTTTGTCCTGAAACAGCCGTCTGGGCCACAAGATTGAAGGAGTCCTATGTGATGGGGAATCTAATGAGGTGGTGGCATCAACTGTAGTGAACTGCCTCAAAATTGATGAAGGTAAACTGATATTCCAAAGAGCTGATATCCTGTTATAATAATATATGTATTCCATTATTAATAATAACATGGATTATGTTCATTTTCAGGAACTATCAGCATTCTCCGTGAAGGTTGTGTACCTGCTTTGAAAGTGAGGCAGATTTTTGAACGAGTAAAAAGCAACATGCTATAGGATTACTACTAACATCAGCTTTGACAGCACCTCTATTTGCTGTATTTAAAGTGAAGGAAGTTTCATTTTGCACATAAAGAGAAAACTTTGACAACTTTACATGTAAATAAGTCAATTTTGATCTCACTTGCTCAACTGCATTATTAGTTATTCTGAGCAAGTATCACCATGAAGTTTATATTTTATATAGCTAATGCTCATATATTAAGTGAGCATTAGCTTAAAAAATCTGTTACTGTATAGTGCTGTGTGAATTTACTATATGTTTGCCAATGCTTTTGAAGGTTGAAAAGTGTTGTAATACTGAACTGTTCTTTTTAATTTATTGCTATTTATGTATTCTTTCAATGGATCATGCCTTTGTTGATTAAGTGTAAATATCAATGAGCAATTGATATTTGTGAGTGAAAATGCATTTAAAAATTATCTTTGCAATGTATGCTTGTATATGTATATTTATATAAACTGTATGCATGAGATTTTTTTTTCAAATGTGCTTAATTACTGTCTAATAAAATATTGGGATATGAAAAGAAAGTTTATTGGTCTTATATGATGACCTTACAATGTTAAGTTTTCATGCTGTTTTTGTAGTAGAACCAAACAAAGACAGAAAATACAATATATACAGAACACACAACACACATTGAACAATATACACGATAAACACAAGGAAAAATATATTACAATTAAAAACATGCAGAGCACTACATACAGTAAATACTGTATACAGATGCTGGTCATATAATTAGAATATCATCAAAAAGTGTATTTATTTCACTAATTCCATTCAAAAAGTGAAACTATATATATTATATATAGTATATTATATTCATTCATTACACAAAGACTGATATATTTCAAATGTTTATTTCTTTTAATTTTAATGATTATAACTGACAATTAAGGAAAATCACAAATTCAGTATCTCAGAAAATTAGAACATTGTGAAAAGGTTCAATATTGAAGACACCTGGTGCCACACTCTAATCAGCTAATTAACTCAAAACACCTGCAAAGGCCTTTAAATGGTCTCTCAGTCTAGTTCTGTAGGCTACACAATCATGGGGAAGACTGCTGACTTGACAGTTGTCCAAAAGACGACCATTGGCACCTTGCACAAGGAGGGCAAGACACAAAAGGTCATTGCAAAAGAGGCTGGCTGTTCACAGAGCTCTGTGTCCAAGCACATTATTAGAGAGGTGAAGGGAAGGAAAGGATATGGTAGAAAAAAAGTGTACAAGCAACAGGGATAACCGCACACTGGAGAGGATTGTGAAACAAAACCCATTCAAAAATGTGGGGGAGATTCACAAAGAGTGGACTGCAGCTGGAGTCAGTGCTTCAAGAACCACTACGCACAGATGTATGCAAGACATGGGTTTCAGCTGTCGCATTCCTTGTGTCAAGCCACTCTTGAACAACAGACAGCGTCAGAAGCGTTTCGCCTGGGCTAAAGACAAAAAGGACTGGACTGCTGCTGAGTGGTCCAAAGTTATGTTCTCTGATGAAAGTAAATTTTACATTTCCTTTGGAAATCAGGGTCCCAGAGTCTGGAGGAAGAGAGGAGAGGCACACTGAGGTCCAGTGTAAAGTTTCCACAGTTAGTGATGGTGCCATATCATCTGCTGGTGTTGGTCCACTGTGTTTTCTGAGGTCCAAGGTCAACATAGCCGTATACCAGGAAGTTTTAGAGCACTTCATGCTTCCTGCTGCTGACCAACTTTATGGAGATGCAGATTTCATTTTCCAACAGGACTTGGCACCTGCACACAGTGCCAAAGCTACCAGTACCTGATTTAAGGACCATGATATCCCTGTTCTTAATTGGCCAGCAAACTCGCCTGACCTTAACCCCATAGAAAATCTATGGGGTATTGTGAAGAGGAAGATGCAATATGCCAGACCCAACAATGCAGAAGAGCTGAAGGCCACTATCAGAGCAACTCCTGAGCAGTGCCACAGACTGATCGACTCCATGCCATGCCGCATTGCTGCAGTAATTCAGGCAAAAGGAGCCCCAACTAAGTATTGAGTGCTGTACATGCTCATACTTTTCATGTTTATACTTTTCAGTTGGCCAAGATTTCTAAAAATCCTTTCTTTGTATTGGTCTTAAGTAATATTCTAATTTTCTGAATTTGGGATTTTCCTTAGTTGTCAGTTATAATCATCAAAATCAAAAGAAATAAACATCTGAAATATATCAGTCTGTGTGTAATGAATGAATATAGTTACATATACAAGTTATATGTACAAGTTTCACTTTTTGAATGGAATAAGTGAAATAAATAATCTTTTTGATGATATTCTAATTATATGACCATCACCAGCAAAATGTTCAGAAAACCAATGTGACACATTTCAGAGAATGAGAGGAAAAAAAAAAGATACAAATAAAAAGCTTGGAATAACTAACTGCATAAGTGTGCACCCCCCTGAACGAATACTTAAGTTTAAGCACCTTTGATTTTATTACAGCACTCAGTCTGTTTGGATAGGAGTCTATTTGCTTGGCACATCTTGACTTGTGAATATTTTCCCACTCTACGTTGCAAAAACATTCCAGATCTGTTAAATTGCACAGCCCCCTTTAGGTCCCCCCAACAGATTTTCTATAGATTCATTTCAGAGCCATGGCTGGGCCATTCCAAAACATTCATCTTTCTTTGCTGAAGGCATTCTTTTGGTACATTTTTTTTTAAATTGTTTTGGTGCAATTTTCAAAAGCAATTGAGAAATTTTCAAAACTCTTAGTACTAATATCACAACAGATTATCAAAAGTGCACTTTATTCAAACATTTCAGCATATTTTCAGTTGTGTTAGTACAATACACAAAATAACAAAGTATTCTTTTCACAACACAAAATATTCAATGTTGTTCAAATGTTGACTACTGTAGTTTCTGCTTTGTTTGCAATTTCCGAAAAGTATTGAATCCTTTTTACATTATAACCAATTTATTTTAAATAATAACAGCTATGTTCAAAGATATGGAAAATACGATTTGTACAGTATAAAAACCATTAAGCTTATGGAATGTCCCCACAATTCACAAAAACAAACCAGAAGACCACACAAAAATACGGAATGTTTGACTCAGTTTACATTAATTTGTTTTATTCACTTTGGTACTATTTTCACAAGTAAGGTGTACATTTTCAAAACTCTTAGTACAAAAATCCAAACTGATCACACTTGTAACACAGCTAGTCATTCTTTCAAAACCTGATCTCATGCTTTCATGCTGTACATATTTTCATTTTACATAATCACTGTTTCAAACACAAGATCATTGCAATATGTAATGAGAACATTTGGTTTAATCACCGAAACACAACAGTATGTTCTTCTTTCAGTTTAGTACTTTTAACATTCAGTTAATACAATAGCAAACAATACAAGATACATGATTCAAATCACCCTTGTTGCTGAAATATTTACACAGGCTACAGATGCTATTAGAAAATACACTTACATTACCTAAATTATATAATTGATATAAAATCCATAAAGCTTGTAATAGTATCATTATGTCATCAGAAGGTGTGATGAAATTGATGAAATGGCCATGTGGTATCGTGCTGTTTGCTGCCAATACAGTCATATGGTACAGTTCTCACTCTACCATATGACTGAATCTATACTATAGTTACAGTGAGTTACAGTAATGTGGCAGTCTCTACCGTGGTAGATATAATGATTTTTATACTGTATAAACTATAAACTACTGTATATTCTATTCCTTACCCCTAAACCTACCCATCACAGAAAACTTTCTGCATTTTTACATTTTATAAAAAAAATAATTTTGTATGATTTATAAGCTGATTTCCTGATGGGGACCAAAAAATGTTCAAACAAGGTCTAAAGTTACTGGTATTACAGTTTTTTTTTATTCGCTTTGGAAAGCGAATAAATTCGCGATTTTCACAAGTAAGGTGTACATTTTCAAAACTCTTATACTTATATCTAATATCACAACAGATCATCAAAAGTGCACTTTTTTCAGCATATTTTCAATTGTTTTAGTACAATTCACAAAATCATAAAGTATCCTTTTCACTACACAAAATAAGTGTTTCAACTATATAAATGTTTCATTTGCAGTAACTGCCTTTCATAATGCTATTACTATCAAACTTGTGATTTGCATCTCTTTTCGTTCAGTTTAATACATCTGTCTATTATTTAATCCAACTGAACTTAATGGTTAATAAATGGATCATTTGGTACACCTATAGATATCTATAGATATTGATTCTATAGGCATAGTTTCTATAGACATTTTTTTTTTTTTTTTTCCATTTTGGATATGGATAATAAAATGTAATTATTTATAAGCAATTTATCTTAGATGATGTGTGTGGTCCTGCAACACTGCATTGTGAACCAAATATCCCAACAAGGATGGTAATGCCAGTAATTTTAGATCTTGTTTGGATTTTTTTTTTTGTCCCCATGAGGAAAACAGCTTTCTAAAACATATGACATTATATTTTTTTTATAAAATGTAAAACTGCAGAAAGTTTTCTGGGATGGGTATGTTTAGGGGTAGGGTTAGTGTAAGAGATGGACTATACAGTTTGAAAAACCATTACGTCTATGGAGAGTCCCCGTAAACCACATATACCAACGTAACGTCTATAAGATCAGTTATAGATTCAGTCATATGGTACAGTGAGAACATTTACTGTATTGGCAGCAAACACTGTTCTGCATAAAACCTCATGACTGTGTCATACTTCACACCTTTTGATAACACACTGAATAGATACTATTACAAACTTTAAGGATTTTCTGTCAATTATGTAATTTAGGTAATGTAAGTGTGTATTTTCTAATTGTGGCATTGTTTGCTATTGAATTAACTGATTGTTAAAAGTACTAAACTGAAAGGAGATCATACTGTTGTGTTTCGGTGATTAAACCAAATGTTTTGTGTTGTGAAAAGAATACTTTGTTATTTTGTGAATTGTACTAATACAATTGAAAATATGCTAAAATATTTGAAAAAAGTGCACTTTTGATTATCTGTTGTGATATTAGTACTAAGAGTTTTGAAAATTTCCCAATTGCTTGTGAAAATTAAACCAAAGCAAAATAATAAGAAGAATAAAAAAACTGTACTATCTGACCTTGTGGGGACATTTTTTTTGGTCCCCATGATGAAACAAACTTCTAAATCAAACAGATTAATCTATTTTTGAAAATTTAAAATATGAGAACGATTTTTGTAATGGGTAGGTTAGGGATAGAGTTAGTGTAAGGGGATAAAATAATATACAATTTGACATTCATCTATTGAATGTCCCCATAAAACATGGAAACCCAACATGTAACTCACACTTATAAAGGTCAACAGTATATATTCAGTCATATTGCATAGAGAGAACATTTACTGTATTGGCAGCAAACTCTGTTCTAGCACACCTTAATAATAGATAACCAAAAGCCAAAAACTTCAATTTTGGTCTCATCAGAGTATGCACATGTTTTGGGGGGACTAGATGTATGTTTCTACAAATATTATCCAGGTTTGGGTGTTTCATAGCTCAGACAGATGAAGAATGCAGAAGATGTCACATATAGGGTGCAACCAGTAATTGTCGGAAAGAGCTGCAACTCTTTTAATGTTGCTGTACGCCTCTTGACAGCCTCCCTGACCAGTTTTCTCTTTGTCTTTCTCATCAGTTTTGGATGGACGCCCTGTTCTTGATCATTCCACTGTTTGCACACTTCCTCCAACTGATGATGACAATTGATGATGACTGTCTTCATTGTGGAAAATATTAAATATTTTGGAAATATTTCAGCCGAGATTGAATTAGCATTAATCACAGTTTTGGTAAAGACATTTCACATGAGCTTGATTAGTTCATTCTTGGCTCTCATTTACATTTGGCCAAAGAATTTGGCAAATCAACATCTCAGCATATATTTTCCCGAGTCATGCATTATGGGAAAAAAAGCAGTGAATGCTGGATCCATCTTTGTGCTTCAACTTCTCCACAAGCCTCTTCCATCACTTACTTGGTTGTAAGGGTTGTGATCATATGCTTTCTATCTCCAAGAGAAGAATGTGTTGGAAGGAACACCATCCTGAAATGTGGGTGATGCTCAAACCACTCTTGTCACTAGTGCTGAATGGCAAAAGTGGACATTGTCCCACAACTACACAATTTCGCTCAGTTTGCTCCTGATCACCCTGTGGAAAATTGATTTCATTAAGGGAGTTTAAACAATTTAGAAGCCTTTTTGTGTTGTGCAGCCACAAGACAGTGTTGTGTGCCACAACACCAGTGGATTGGAGCCCTTGTTGTCCAGGGACATTGAGTGTGGCACAATGTTTATATTGGGCTGAACTATCTGTCCAGCTTCTCTGAAGGAAAAAACATAATTTATGAATTTGGTTTGCTCTGATTTCATTTGAAACTTACCCTATTCTTCTACCTCGCCTCCCTCCTCTTACACCTTGCTCTCTGTCCATGTCTTTTATATTTTCTTCTCTTGCTTTTTCCACTAAAACCATTGCTTTCCTCTCTACCATATTTTCTCCCTCTACTCCGGCCTCTTCATATTCTCAGCTCTGCTTCTCCTACATCCTCAACTCTTCTTGCTCTATCTCATTTTCCTACCATCTATTCCTTTCCCCAATCTCTTTCTACCTCTTCCACTGTTCCTCTCCCTCTCAGTATTACCCTTCCTCTATCTTCTCCAAAACCTCTCACTCTTACATCTCTTCCTTTTCCCATTCTTCTTCTTTTATTGTTGTTGTTGTTTTTCTTTCCCCTTTTATAGTTTGAGATAGCTGTGTAAACAATTAGGAAATGTGCATTTTCTGTGTTGTGTGTATTACTAACTCAGCAGATATTTATATGGGGCTAAATAAGTACAACTGAGATTTTAACAAATAACATATTTTTGTTTGTTGTGTTTGGAAAAATGGTGCACAAATGATTGTGATTTTTGTAAAACCAGTAAAAAGAGCTGCAATTGTTTTTGCCTGATATTTTAAAGTTTTGGTTGGCTGTATGAACTACTGTGAAAACATTTGGGAGTTTTCTGCACAGTGTTTTGAGAAAATGATATATGTGATTTAAAATTTACATGAAACAAAGGAAAATTTACAACCTGTTTAGGACAATTACAGTTTTTTTTATTCGCTTTGGTTCCATTTTCACAAGTAAGGTGTACATTTTCAAAACCTTTAGTTCAAAAATCCAAACTGAACACACTTGTAACACAGCTAGTCATTCTTTCAAAACCTGATCTCATGCTTTCACCATAGCTGTACATATTTTAATTTGACATAATCACTGTTTCAAACACAAGATCATTGTAATATGTGATGAAAACATTTGGTTTAATCACTGAAACACAACAGTATGTTCTTCTTTCAGTTTAGTACATTTAACATTCAGTTCATTCAGTAGCAAACAATCCAACATACATATTTCAAATCACCCTTGTTACTGAAATAATTACGGTAACACATGCTACAGATGCCGAATTAGAAAATACACTTACATTACCTAAATTACATAATCAACATAAAATCCATAAAGCTTGTAATAGTATCTATTCATTGTGTTATCAAAAGATGTGATGAAATTATGAAATGGCCAATGGTTTTGTGTTAGAACAGTTTGTTACCAATACAGTAAATGTTGTTACTGTTCCATATGACTGAATCTATACTATTGTTGACCTGACCTTACAGATGAAGGGTTAGTTACAGTAATGTGGCAGTCTTTAACATGGTAGACATAATGATTTTTATACTGCATAAACTGTACATTCTATCCCCCACCCCATCACAGAAAACTTTCTGCATTTTTACATTTTATAAAAAAATAATTTTGTATGATTTATAAGCTGTTTTCCTGATGGGGACAAAACAAACAAACCAAAAAAAAAAAAACCGTCCAAAACGGTCTAAAGTTACTGGTATTACCATCCTTGTTGGTACATTTGGTTCACAACACAGTGTCAAGATAAATTGATTATAATGTAAAAAATAATTCATTACATTTGGTTATCTATATCAGAAATCTCAAATAAATTATATAGAAACTATGTCTATAGAATCTGTATCTTTAGAAATCTATACAGTAGGTGTACCAAATTGTGCATTGATTGATTGAAAACAGGGAAACAGTCAATGACTGTATGACAGATTGATCAGAGATACATCAAGAAGAAGAGAGACAGATGGCATCATACAACATTTTACATTTACATTATGTATACTGTAAACAGATTACCATGGTAAAAACTGCCACATTACTGTAACTCACACTTATAAAGGTCAACAGTATATATTCAGTCATATTGCATGGTGAGAATATTTACTTTATTGGCAGCAAACTCTGTTCTAGCATGAAACCTCATGGTCATTTCATAACTTCATCACACCTTAATAATAGATACTATTACTAAAATTATGGATTTTATTTTGGCCAAAAACTTACATTTTGGTCTCTTCAGAGTAACACATTTTGGACATGGTTTTGGGAGACTGGATATATGTTTATACAAATATTATTCAGGTTTGGGCGTTTCATAGCCCAGACAGATGAAGAATACAGAAAATAGTTGTCACATATATAGGGTGCAACCTTAATGTTGCCGTACGCCTCTTGACAGCCTCCCTGACCAGTTTTCTCTTTGTCTTTCTCATCAATTTTGGATGGATGCCCTGTTCTTGATCATTCCACTGTTTGCCACACTTCCTCCAATTGATGATGACTGTCTTCACTGTGGAAAACATTTGAGTTTTCAGAAATATTTTTGAGTTTTCAGCCGAGATTGAATTGGCATTAATCACAGTTTTGGTGAAGACAGGTATGTACTATTTCACATGAGCTTGATGATCAGTTCATTCTGAACACAGCCACATACCCAACCAACAAAGGGTGTGCACACATTTTCACATTTAAGACTCTCATGAACAAAGGATGATGAGAGTCTTAATAATCTGTGAGGTGTTTTGAACTAAAACTACACATTCAGAGACTTATTTAGGGGCATAATAGGGCACAATTTTGATCTTCTTTTGGTTCATTGTCATGCTGAAAGGTGCAAGTGTCTTCATTCAGCTTTTTAGCCAGAATGTTCTGTGCCATAATTGACTGGTAATTGGAGCTATTCATGATTCCCTCCTCCTTCACTAAATCCCCAGTTTGAGCAGAAAAAATCAGCATGATCCTGCCACCACCATGCTTGGTACAGTGTTCTGCTGATTTGCTGTGTTGTTTTTGTGCCAAATGCAACTTCTACAGTGTACATAGCCCAGATAAAGTACTTGCTTTATTCCAGTACTTGCTGGAAAGATCTACAAGTCTTTTAATGTTGCTGTAGGCCTCTTGACAGCTTCCCTGACCAGTTTTCTCTCATGAATTTTGGATGGGGGCCTTGTTCTTGGCAATGTCACTGTGTGCCAAATTTCCTCCTTCTGTTGATGTCTGTCTTCACAGTGTTCCATGTATATCTAATGCCTTAGAAATTTGAAAGAGAAACATTTTAACAATGAGATCCTGTTGATGCTTCATAAGCTCTTAGTGGCTTGTACGGTAGCATGATGTCAGATAAAGATGTCAGAAAAATCTATTTCCTTTTTCCTCACTAAGTCATTGCAAAACTCACAGTTATAAAACATAACAATACCGGCCAAAGATAATGTTGTGTCAGTGTTTTAATGTTTTAATGTTTTCTTACTCACATATTTATTTACTTACTTACTAGTATGGTTAGGGTTTGGTTTAGGGTTAATTACTTTATGCATAATTTACTGTTATTACTATAGTAAGGAAAATGTAGTAACGTGTAACTATGTCACCTTAAAATAAAGTGTTACAGAATATTTTTAATGTTCAGTAATTGTTTTAAAAAAATGTAAATTAAAAAAAAAAAAAAAAAAACTAAAACCTGGATTTTGATTATAATGTAATGTCAAATAGCTATAATTACTCAATTTACCCCCATAAACTGAAAAAAAAAAAGCATCAGTATTGATGCTATAAGCAAATATTTGGTCCCACTTTATATTAAGTGGCCTTAACTACTATGTACTTACATCAAAAAATAAGTACAATGTACTTATTGGGTTCATATTGAATTGCAAAACACATTTGCAGCTATTGAATTGGGATACGGGTAAGGTTAGGGAAAGCTTTGGTGGTATGGGTAGGTTTAAGGGTAGGGGTAAGGGTTAAGGGATGGGTCAACAGTGTAATTATAAATGTAAATTCCAGAAATTAATTACAGATGTAATTACATGCAGGTGTTTTTAAAATATAAGTACAATGTAAAAACATGTATGTACACAATAAGTACATTGTATTAAATTATTAATTTAAATGTAAGTACAGAGTAGTTAAGGCCACTTAATATAAAGTGGGTCCAAATATTTAAAATATCAGATATTTAAAATACTGTCTTGTAGTTATTTTTACATTTGAAGAGTCAATGTGAAAATAATTTTATGATTACAAATTTTAATAGTATGTGCGATTAATCGCAATCAATTACAGAAAGCTGTGCCATTGATTAGCTATTTTTTAATTCACTGACAGCCCTAATAATTTATGTAAGTTGTTGATGTTGACTGTTTGTCAGTTTTAGGTTTAATACTGTAAAACGTTACTTTTAAAAGCTGTCAAATACTCAAATAGACTGACATTGTTCATGTCAGTATCTATCCAAAATGTGCGGTACAATTAAACATGACATACAAATACCTATGAATATGAGTTCCATTTTCCATTTCTCAGATTTTTGCATTTCCTTTTACTATGAAGACATTCCAAAACTCTCAGTCATCAAACAAGACAATGCCTTCTTTAATCTGAAGGAATGAAGTTTTGTGAAGTGTTGTGTAATTTTCCACAGTCAAATTAGTTTTTTCCCCCCACCTCGATGCTTCAAAGAAAACCGTGATGTTACCATAATACTATGGTACGATGTCCCAAACAAATGTATTGCCAAACTTTGTATATGACTTATTTGTATCATTTACCTCCCAGAAAGTATTCTTTGTTCCATTTTAATAGAGACTTCACTCATTGATTCTCATTTGAATATGGGCACGATTCTATAGGTATCGGATTAACGTCATAATTGATTTCTATTCTATCTTTTTACTGTAAATTCTGTCATTGTCAGAAACTCACAACCATGGGGTTTCCTGCAAATATAATTGCGTTAACTGTCCTCAATCCATTCAGACATTCTACATGCTGCTTTTGTTGCCTCCTGTTACTATGAACACACCGTGCGCTTCTGTTACACACCTGTGCCAACGTCTGTCACACAATGAAGCTTGGGTTACAGAGGGCACGTGTGCCTTCTTCTCTCAACTTCTGAAACAAAAGTAATGAAAGAAAGTTGCCAACTGAGAAAATGACTATACTGTGCAGCACACAATACTGGCTCAGTCACTGATATATTATGGGGTGGAAAATGAGAACTGTTGGGCAGTGTACCGTCCAAACTGCACTACGGACCCACTCTCAGATTCATGTGACTGTAAACAGGATGCTCTAGGGTGTCCTGCCAGCTGCATGAGACATCATGACACAGTCTGAGAATTCAAAGAGCAGGTTGTGCCCTTCACAGACAGGCAGACAAATAAACCAACAGGGCAGGGTCATTGGTTCACCTCCTCAAACACTCACACAAAAACAAACATTGTGATTTCCTGGAAAGAAACCCTTTCTTGTAATAGACGCTGTTGGAGGTCATGTCCATAAAGGCTGTTAATGGACTTGTTCAGGTATTAGCCCATTTGAAAACAATACGTCTTTGATTTGTCAAAGTGACCATTTAATGTTTAACTTGAAAAAAATCCCCGTTATTGTATTTCCTTTAAGTTTAAAACAGATTTATGTTCTTTGGTACTTCCTGTCAGTGAACAAAAAGAAATCCAAAAACTATGAGGAACCTTTTTGTTGCTATGTTTGTCTATATGAACTTAAACATTATTTCCTCATCTTACCTAAGCTGTTTGAGGAAGAAAAAAGAGGAAGAATCCGAAACCCGTAATAGCAAGATTAAAAAAAAAAAAAAAAAAAAAATCCTTCCAGAAACATGCCTTAAATAAAGATTAAATTTGTAAATTAACACTTCACAATAAGGTTTCATTTGCTAACATTATTAAAAAACATTAGTTAACATGCACTAACACTTCTACAGCATAGTTAATATTAATCTCAATATTTACTAATACATTTTTGAGATCAAAAAGTTGTATCTGTTAATATTAGTTAATGCACTGTGAACTTAGATGAACATTTTTTAACTAACGAAACAAAAGTTAATAAATGCCGTGAAAATATATGGATCATTATTAGTTTATATTAACTAATGCATAAATTAAATGCTAACAAATGAGACCTTATTGTAAAGTGTTACCAGTTCTTCTGTACATGGTTGAAACGACAAACAAACTGATTTTATAAGTGTTTTGATGAGAAATTAAAGAAGCTTCACGGTGCTCACTGTTTTGAATCGAATTGAAGACGCTATTTGATAAGTGGCATAGTTATTATGTTATTAAGTTATTATGAATAATTATATTGTCGTTCATAGGCAGCACAGAGAAGAAGGTCCTTGGTTTGAGCCCAGGATGAGCCAAGAGTTCATGTGTAGAGTTTGCATGTTTTCCCCATGTCAGTATTTCCTCTGGGTGCTTCGGATTCAGGTAAGGTGGACTGGACATGCCAAATTGCTCGAGTGTGAGCACGTCGGGAAGGACATCCGGTGTAAAACCTGTGCCGAATCTAATGTGTGTGTAGATAATTCTGATGAAGTGGACCCTGCAAATGTGCAGGACTAACACTAAATATATATTGCCATTCACAAATCAAAGAAAATTTGCGTTTTACTTCTTTTTTTTTTCCTTCTGAAATTGAACAGAAGTTGTATAAATGAAAATTAGTTGGGTGCTTCCCAAACCTGTCCCGGAGGCCCTCAAACCTCATCTCCAACTCATCAGCTCATAGTATTTGGGAGTTAATGTACAGTAAAATGAACACGCCTGTTTAATTTGTTCAATAAACAATAAATATAATGAGCATGAATGTAGATAAATCATATGATGTTAACAAATGAAATGTGTTACTACTAATATAAATCGAAACTGGCCAATGCCAGCAAAGAGAAACAAAAGATTACATTTTAATCTAATCTTTTCATTTGCATGTTGTTTCCTCTGATAGCCTATCAGTTTTTTGAAATCTACTTGCTTAGTTTACTAACAAGGAAGTCATTCCTCAGGACAGGTCATCGATCAAGACTATTCATGCATACTTTCCCTTGTGTGACATAACCAAGTTCTTCTGTAGTCAAACGCAATTCTATAATTAGTTTTCATTTACGTAACTTTTCTTTGTTCCAGTTCAGTCTTGAGTACAGTAATTGCATGATGCTACTAACAGTGAAGGAAGTAAAAGAAACGAAAGCAGAAATCTTGAGGTCCTAAAATAAACTTGACCTGCTTTATGTGAAACTATGACGTGTCATGTTTAATGAATCAAACATTCACTGCATTTGCTTCAGTCTTCACTGCTGATGGAAACAATTTAATGATGCTTATATAACAATACATTTAAAATAAATAATAATTAAAAAAAACAACAACAATGTAAATCAAATAACTGCAGATAATAAATGGTTGTTTATATAATTGTATCTATCTATCAATCTCTCTCTCTCACTTTCAACAGATTTAAAAAGCAGTTAAAACAAAGAATTAACTGGCAGTTAATAAATGCTATTGTTGGCAAGCAATATTCTCAATTTATGCAAGGAGACACAGAGTGGAAAACAAAAATAGTCACAGTATTATACTTCTGTTTAAGGCATTTATAAAATCCAGAAACATTTCAGGTGCTTGGATACGTCAGTCAGAATAAAAACATAACATATATGCTTTAACATTATTAGCATACACTGACAAAAAAATAAAATAAAATAAAATGATGGCAATACTTCAAATGTAGAGGTTTTGTCCAGTAAGTGACTCCTGTAAACATTCATGGTACTCTCAGGGCATACTCTCAATGTCTCAATTTATTCATTTTAATATGCCAAAGTATTACCAAGCTACAACCTCACTTCCTGCCTTAGGTCTTTGGCATTAAATCATTTGGTGTTTTACAGGAAAACAGCTTGCAATATTAACAGTCTATTAAGAAATCTTCTGAAGATGATCTGACCAAAATTTGGACAGGATTGAATGAATGCTGGAGTTTGAAAAACTTGCCTGTGCTGGCAACACTTGAAAGACGGGTGTTTTTGGCACTCTGTATGTTTACTATATATAGCACAAAATCTCATCTCAAAATGAGTATGAATATGCTGTTCTTAATTTTGTCATTTCATCTGATAATCAACATTTGTGAGATTTAGTCAGTCAAAACCATTTTAAGGTTTATTAATCTAATTTTGTCCCTGGAAAATAGTGATCTGTGACAAAATAGTGACCCCTGTGACCATAATAAGGCAGTTTGGATAATGAATGGATGGATTTTGAAGTGAAAAGATAAAATTAGTGGAGTTATTATTAAATAATTACATGAATTAGACAAATACACTATTCATTAAAACCTATAGGCTAATTGAGTGAAATCATCAAATTTGAATTCAAAATGTTGCTATTAAGACCTATCATCAATCAAAATATGAGCAATTAAATATGTAAATATTAATGTATGTACTGTACATTAGAGTCATAAAAAAAATTAACCTTTCAGGCTGAAACTCTTTTACTGGTACAGTTTATGCTTTGTCTCTCATCAGTTATTCAAATAAATTGTCAAAACAAAATTTAGTCACACTTTCCATGGCCTTAACTACTATGTACTAACAATAAATACAAGTCTATGTATTTGTAACTAGATGTTATTCTGCAAAATTCCCATATTTATTGCTAATGAGTTTTTGAGGTATGGTTGGGTTTAGGAGTAAAGGTGGGGTTAAGGTTATGATTAAAGGTTTAGTTCACCCAAAACATGAAAATTCCGTCATCATTTACTCACCCTTATGTTGTTCCAAACCTGTTTCCAATATAGTTTTGAAGAATGTTCAACATTCATTAAACAAATATTATTTTTTGTGTTCAAATGAAGAAAGAAATATATAGGTTTGGAACAGCATAAGGGTGAGTAAATGATGGCAGAATTGTTCCGCCCCTTTAAGGTCACATAATATAATGTGTAATTTAAAATGTTAAACAAAAAAGTTGATTTAACATTAATGACACTTTAAAAATCCCACTTTAGTATGGGGAACAATTCTCATTTTTAACTAGTTGCTTATTAGCTTGCATATTGGCTGTTTATTAGTACTTATAAATCACATATTGATACCTTATTCAGCATGAACATATTCTACATTGCTAAATCTTACCACATATCATGTCTTATTTTGTGTCCTTCACAGTCATTTCAGTGTCCAGTTTTGCCACATGCTCCCTTTTGCCATTTGATTTCCTCATCCTAATGTGATGATGTCATGTGTTTTGTGTGTGATTTTGTCATTGGTTAATTGTCTTGATCATGTTCACAGGTGTGTCTTTTCTAGTATTTAAGCCCTCATGTTTGCCACGTATTTGGTCTAATATTGATGTTGTAACCATTGTTGGTGAGACTTAGTCTTATCCAAATTCATGTTTTTTAAATTTTTTTTATTGCCAAGCCATTTTCAAGTTTATTTCTCAAGTTTAGGTTAATTGGTTTAGGTGTTAAGTTTCTGTTTTTGGTCAATAAACTGCATTTAAGTTCATCACAACTCTCCAACAGTAGACTCGTTACACTTGCTAACCATTAATAAGTAATAAATTAAGAGTTTAATGAGGCAAAAGTCATAGTCAATAGTGAATATGTGTTCCCCTACCAAAGTGTTACCTAAACATATATATATAAATATGGTAAGACTTTATTTTAATGTCTTTTAACTTGTTGCTTATTGGCATGCATATTACTAGAATATTGGCTATTTATTAGTACTTATTAATTAGCACATATTAATGCCTTATTTTTCATGGCATTTTTCTACATTCTTAATTCTACCCAATACCTGAACTTAACAACTACCTTACTAACTATTAATAAGCAGTAAATTAGAAGTTTATTGAGGGAAAACTCATAGTTAATAGTTTATATGTGTTCCCTATACTAAAGTGTTACCATAAATATTAATAAGAGTGATACAAAAGTCAGAAACACCCTAAACAGATGTTGTACACCTTCAGTGCTTGACTCTAATGTTGTAATCACAGCAATTTTTGAGGAGAATCCCACCTTTGGCATGATTGTGAATGGTTTTATTCAGCCAGGGCATACAAACATGCTGTAAGAGTAATTCATTTTCAGTAATAGTTTATACAATTACAAAAATAAAACGTAACATTGACAAATGTATAATATATACAATTTTACATTTTAATATTTAATAAAAAATAAATATGTAGAAAAGAGTTTAGAATTAATAGTAAGATAATGACAACCTCAAACATACACAGAAATTAAAAATACTACTGTATATAATAATATTATTTACTTACAATATTGAGGCCGATTACTATCTTTTTATTAAGTCATATGATTTCCATAATTCTAAATAAAATCCTAATGTAATTTCATTGTATCCTGACCCATTTCTCTGAAGCTGATGTCAACACACTAAAAGGTTGTAATGTACAATTGAATTCAACAATTAAAATGCATTATAACACATTCAGTTTTTGGCACTATCTATAAAGACTCTTCCTCCTGCTGGTTGTGTTGGCTGAGGTCTAGAGAGCTCTGTGAGCCGGCAGGGGTCACACAGCCAATCCCAGAGTCTGTTTTAATCTCTGACAAGTCTGTCTGAGAGACTGTGAGATCTCTGTGAAGATCTGCTATATCCGTCTCAAAACCTGCATTCAGTTCACCATGCACATGCTTCTTCTGAATCTCCTCAAAGATCTGAAGAACCTTCAGAAAATCACAACAAACAGATTTGCTATTAACTCAACACAGCTGCATACGTCTGTGAATAGTAGGATATCCCGGCTGGAACGATCACTAGTTACCTTAGATTTAGGAATAAGCCCGACACGGAAAAATCCAATCTGGCCACTCTCAATTTTGGTGCAGTCTACCACTGTGGAGGCAATATTCTCTGGGGATGGTCCATCACACAGCACTCCATCTACCTGCAGGATTTGGGCCAATGACATTTTAGTCTCCCGATGGGTATAGCTATGAATATTCAAAAAAGGAAACCACCTATGTACCTTGTTGCCAAGTTTTGCATAAACTTGGTTATGATGTGTAGTGTCTGCCTCACCAGTAGGATTAGCAGATGTGACCGCAATGGGACCCACCTAGTCAAACAGGAATGCAGTGTTTAAACTATGATAAAGTATAACATTTCCATGAGCAAACAATTACAACACATACCGCATTTATGAGATGTGTAGCGACAGTGCAGTCTGGGTTTCTTATGGCTATGCTCTGTGGTGTGCCGATATATTTTGATGAGTCGCCCAATCCAAAGAATTCCATCCATGGAGCTAAGATTAAATAGTGAAGTTTGGATTAACATAATGTTACATAATTTGGTACACATGTCATGTCCTTTTGAGAATATCACATCACCCACCTCTAGCTATAACCAGGCTAATGGAAGATGGCCAAGCAGCTTCCATAAAGTCCCAGAGAACAGGGCTGATCTGTTGTCTGACTGGCTCCAGCTGCTTTATGGATGAAATCCATAGGGACATGGGTCGTTCTTTAGCCTGTTTCTTTACACTAGAGGTGCAATTACATGGTTAGAGATACTAATGGAGCAAAAGGAGTCAAAGGTTCTTCTTCTTACATTTAGGCTTACTTATATGCTTTTTCAACAGCCTGTGGGCGATTGCAAGCTGCCACAAGTACATAGACCGTGTCTGTGGGCATTCCACATATGCCCCCATTCTTCATGATCTCTGTCATAAAAGAAAGGAAAGATTATAGACACATACACACTCATGTATATGCAAACAGATTTGCCAATAGCCCTTAGTGAGGGTAGCGCCATGTTTAATTTCTGACAGGACTGAAAACGAGGCTGTGAGGTTGTGATAGAAGTACAGTGTTTTCAATGGATTGTACTTTTGTTTAACAACATATAGATTGTTCAGCTGATGAAACAACTTTCCCAAAGACTTTCAACAGACAAAAACTCCATAAAGCAATTTTGAAAGTTGTGAGTTTTGAAAATTACATGTAATCTATATCTTTACAGAAGGCATGCCATTATAAAGAGTGTAAGTCTATCAGTCACAGCCTCATTTTCATATCCATTAAAAGTAAAATGGCATCTACCCTGACTAAGGCCAAGTTTAAACCTGGTTTTGGTCGACCAGATCACAAGTGGACGATTCTAAATACAGGTGTTAATGGGCTCAAAAATGTTTTAAGCTTGTCCACCGTTGACCACCTCCAGAGGTAGTCGAAAACGCATTCAACCGGATTGCTTTCATAATGTTTGTCTTTCTGATATGGTCAAATGCGTTGGAACAGTCACGAAAGGTGTTTTTTCCATTAGGAAAAAGGTTATTTTATCCATTAGATTGAAAGATCTGAAAAAAAAACAAACATATATTTACCCACCCATAGACCCTCCCCTTTGAATAAAACAGGACAGAAGTGATTGAAAGTGGACAAAAGAGAAAGATTAAAACACAAATATAAACAGGAATGTGTCTACCACGTCTACTTGTGATCCGATTGACCAAAAACCATCTTAACACCAGGTGTCAAATTTTTTTTTTTTTTTTGTCTCTTATTCGAGGGTGGCTCACCTGCAATCTGATGAACAGATGTGGATCTCCTGGCTGTAAGATGAGGGCAACTGTCTTTGCCACTTCCAAAACCACTCAACTTGATGAAAGGATCACCGAAAGGCAGTTGTGGACTTTTGAAGGTGGAGTTGAAAATGCTGGCCAGGAAAATGTAGAAGCTGACCAACCCAACAATAATGGTCACGCCGATATCATAGCCATAGGGTAGCGCGCCTACTGCATCTAGTAAGAAGCTAATGAGGATGAGTTGGAAGGTGAAGGTGTAGATGAACCAAGCCTTGTTGAGAAACAGGGCCCCAACTGTCACTAATACATTGAAGAGCATGAAACTGATGATTCCCACAGCTAAGTGTAGGCCACGCACATCTCCATAGAGGCCGCCGAAGCGTGTCAGTCCCCACACTGTCCACATGATGCCGTAAAGGATAAAAGTCGTACTCTCTAGAGTCTTTCCTCGAGCAAAAGCAACAAAACCACATATTAGGTGTAGCACACCACCTGAAACCACTGCCCAAGGTAGGATGAGAATGGACAAGGGGTTTCCACTTGAAACTGATGCTGTAATTGAAAAGGCAGCCAGGACACTGCAACCGTGGGCCAACACCTCAGCGTCTGCATACTTAGAGTAGCCCAGATAGGGAGCATGTAGATCTTTTTCATGGGTTTGTAGAACAAATGTATTACTGCGACCCAACAGGTTCTTAAGCAGACCTGCACCTGTAGGTATCTTGTTTGAGGAAACCATGTTATAAAGAGATATCAAGAGCACAAAACCAGATGCAACAAAGATGGCAGCCTGCACACCTTGTGTTCCTCTCTGAAAGAAGCTTTGGGGTTCGGCTGCAATTGCTATACAGTATGCCACAAAAAACAGTTGGTAGATAGTGTTCACAAATCCTCCCTGCAAGCTAAACAAAGCCAGGATGAAAAACAACACAGAGAATACAACTGGAAAAGGCACTGGGGAATAGGGCACCTGGTTTGTTAAGTGCACTACTAGTGCAGTGTACCCTTCTGCGAAGCGCAGAATCGATGTGAAGCCATAGAAAGTGGCCACTAGGGTGTCCATAGATCTAAAGCTCTTAACACACACACCCAGCTGGAAGACACCAGCAGTCCACAGCCATGGCACATGGCCAGAGAAAAGCTTAGGGACAACACCGAGTAGAGGACAAGCTAGCACACTAGCTGACAGCAGGTTCATGATTATTCCAACGATTGCGGCATCATTAGAGTCTTGATTTTTTAATGCCTTCACGCTATCTTTTTTAAATGTTCCGGGTAGCTGAATCTTTCTCTGTGTGATGTAAGACAACAAACGGCCACTGCCAAAGTAAGCGCCCACAAAACAGACCATAAGGTAGCAGACAGCGGTGGCTGACTGTCCGAAAGCCAAATCTGCCAAACCGGCAATCTGGTGGGCACACGCTAAACATATGGCCAGGGCAATGAATGAGAGGACAACCTCATGACATACAACAGCCACAATGCAAATAACAAGCAGTGCCAGAGTAAAAGCTGCAAGGCCTGGCACCATGGCATCTCTCAGCTCATTTCTGCCATTTATTATATTTTCACCTGCAAGTATGTACACTAAACCTGAACCACACCATAGGGCGGACACTGTTAAGCACAGACTACCAAAAATTGCATTGTGGGACTGGCTGCGCCGAACACCTGGTTACAGATAGAAAGAGAGAGAGAGAGAGAGAGAGAGAGAGAGAGAGATTTTACATGGGGTGCACAAAATGTATGCATTCACAGTAAGAGGGAGTTTTTAGAGGTGAAGTGTGTAATTTCTGTGCCACTAGTATCACAAAAAGGACTTGTCAAACAAGCTTTTTATGGGAATCAATCTACAAATAGTTTACTTTTAGTTGTCTAAAGTTACTGAATTCCTTTATTGTCACTGCATATTTTCTACATATTATTTTTTGTAAGTTAAAGTAACATTTGTTATTGTATTCATTAATGGAT
Source organism: Chanodichthys erythropterus (assembly GCF_024489055.1). Classification (NCBI taxonomy): domain Eukaryota; kingdom Metazoa; phylum Chordata; class Actinopteri; order Cypriniformes; family Xenocyprididae; genus Chanodichthys; species Chanodichthys erythropterus. Next base: position 27,561,452 of record NC_090221.1, on the reverse strand, counting down.
AACACTTTATAATAAGTTAATATATAGTAGTTTCTACATTGTTAATAGGATATACACAAATACTGAGTTCTCCATTCATTATCACTGTAATTAACCAAATTATTATGTAATTGGTTCATATGTAAAGAGTTGGATAATGTTTTTTATGCTTTAACAATTTCTCAGCTGTACATAGTTCCCACTTTAGATTAGCTTACGGAAAATGCCATTAATTAGTGCTTTAACCCAATGTTTATTAGACATTATTTGCATTAGTATTGTGTTCCTTAAAAAAGTCTCCATTTGGCGATATAAAAGACAATAAATTAAGTTGTAGCTTGTAAGTAACTTGTTAAAAAACATTGGCAGTATGATTTATATTTCTCTGTACAATACGACTGTTTACTGTAAGCGCAAGACAAAGGCTACCTGAATAAGCCAGCAGAGCCGCAAACAGGAGGAGCAGAACTCCTAAAGCTGTGTCTGTGATCAGAGCTTTGTCTGGAGAGCTTGCATAGTTGTCCACCAGAAGCAACAAAGAACCTGTTAATAAGACAATGGCCATCACTATCATTTGTCACAAGTCTAAAAAAAATAATAATAGTTTTGCCCATATTGGCGTTTTTTTTTTTTTTTTTTACTAAACAACAGCCTACAAATCATGTTAAGATGTTAGCTTATCATAAAACATTTAGAAAAAAAATCAAAATGCACTTCATTTTAATATATTTTTTTATATTCGAAAGACATTTCTTTAATATAAGTTTCCTTGATTAATAAAACAAAACATTTTTACCCTTCAAAGTAAACACCAGCGATAACCAATTAAATCCCTCGCTAATACATAATTTGTAAGATCTAAAAGCTCAAAAATGTTTTTCCGTTTTCTGCAACCTACCCGCAGATACTCCCAGAACTCCGATGGATAAGTGCAGTGATTCAGAGTCCGCCATCCTCGCTTCATGCGCGCTCTTCTCACAAGCGATGAGCTTTATATAGACACACTCGTGACGTGACACGATGATGTCAGACATTCGGTTATACAAAAGGTTTATTTCCTTCTTGCCTGGGGTTTCCTTAACCTTATGCTACTGCTGGAAATACAATCCGTTTTAATACCAAACAAAATTATGCCGGTTCAATTATTTAACTTTTATTTAAAACAATGCTGCTTTAAGTAATTAGAAACATTTACCCTATTACTTTTTGATTTAATAAATTAGAAATTAAGTTTTTGTAAAATGTGGACTCAGAAGAATGATAGAAAATAGGTTATGCATTTATTTTAAAGAAAAATAGCACAAACACACTTTTCAGTAACACTTTAGTATAGGGAACACATATTAACTACGAATTTTCCCTCACTAAACTCCTAATTTACTGCTTATGAATAGTTAGTAAGGTAGTTGTTAAGTTTAGGCATTGGGTAGGATTAAGAATGTATAAGGTCATGCAGAATAAGGCATTAATATGTGCTTAATAAGTACTAAATAGCCAATATTCTATTAATGTGCATGCTAGTAAGCAACTAGTTAAAATACCCTAAAATTAAGTGTTACCCACTTTTTAAATTATTTTACAAAAAGAAATAGGCCTATTAGATTTCAAATTAATTATTCATTTCAAATGAATAGATAGAGCCATTGATTAAGTATTATAAAACTTGTAATGGAACATCGAACATGTTAATAATTAATGTGAAATACTATGTGGTTACTCTAGGACACCTGTGTGAATCTGGGGAGATTTTACTTCATACATCCAGTGAACAATCATTTAAAGTTAATGAAAAATAAAAAATAAATAAAATAGTACAAAACATGTTCTGCATTTGTATATATACTAATTACTAATGTTTTAAATCCTTATACTCTAAAGTTCTCCAAATCACATCCTTTCAAAAGCATGAACCTTATAATTTGCTTTGTTGCATTGTAGTTAATGTGGCACCAATTTAAAGGTGAGCTCAGACAGTAAGGGCATGACTAAGCACCTTTTGTATGGGTAAACAGAAACAATGGTTTTCTTTTTCCTTCCAGGAAACTCTGACAGAGAGGTGTGTCTTTGACTGTTTAATACGCCTTCATGGGAGGGACCAACCTTCAGGAATATAAGCAGTCAGCCCGACTCGTTCATCTGTGTGGAAAGCGAAACTTTCAGAAAGGCAGCACACTTCACTGCAAAGTCAGCTCTCTTAACAAGGTAGGTCGATGCATCACATTTACTGTGACAACTGCAATTCTAAATTTACTAAAACCTTTAACTTTAACACTGAAACATCAATATTTCCATATTAATGTTCTGATATTTTTTAAGGTTGTTGTTTAATGGTACTATTATTCTTACTATTACTCTTACTGTAACCAACATTTTACATACAGTATGTGTATATAACTTACAAGAAATTCTGTTCAGCGCTTGTTTACTTTAACTCCCTGGAAACTGAGGTGTGTTACCTTGGCAAAACTCTCTAGGGTGCTAGTAGCTCCTATATAAATATTTAATTTTTAAAGTGTGAAACTAACTAGCACATTTTGTTGTATCTCATCTCGGTGTCATAAACATTCACACTGTGTTCAAATGAATACCTACAGTACAAGAGCAGCCTATATAGTTCACTTCTGTGTTTGTGTTTAGCATAACAGGCAAGATGGTAAAGAATGTGGCGGTGATTTTGTCAGGCTGTGGCGTGTATGATGGCACAGAGGTTCACGAGGCATCTGCTGTGATGGTACACCTGAGTCGAGCAGGTGCCAAGGTAATGTCATACACACATGCACACACAAGTTTGTTTTACTATCTTAGTGAGGACATTTCATAGGCGTAAATGTATGTTTACTGTACAAACTGTACATTCTATCCCCCTACGCTACCCCTAAACCTACCCATCACAGAAAACATTCTGCATTTTTACATTTTTAATAAAAATTGTTTAGTATGTTTTTAAAGCTATTTTAAATATGATGATTCATGAAATGTCCTTTAATGTTTATTTCGTAATACTAGTGTAATACCCATGTCATTATACAAATTTGTGTTCTCATAAATCATGAAAACAAGCATACACCCCCCCCCCCCCCCACACACACACACACAAACCAACACAACATTATTTCTTTCAAACACAGAAAGTCATTTTAAATAAGAAAAAATGCTAAAGTGAAAATAAAACTTTAACAAACGTCACCTTGTCCTTTGCATCTCAGTTCGACTTGGCTTTAACGCAGCTCACTTTTCTGTGTAGATTCAGATGTTTGCACCTGATGTTGAGATGATGCATGTGGTGAATCACTGTGAAGGAAAGCCTGGCTTAGACAAGAGGAACGTGCTGGAGGAAAGCGCCCGCATCGCCCGGGGTGACGTCACTGACCTGGACAAGCTGGAGGTCAGCGCCTTTGATGCACTCATCATTCCAGGTATTGAAACATCTGTGGAATCATACAACAAGTATAAGTGATAACACCCTGGCTAAACAGCTTTACATTGATCAACAAGTGAGAATTTTAAAAGCAGGCGAATTATATCACAATTTGTTGTCCTCAAAATCATGAACTGGTGGGTCATGAACTACATTTTTAATGTTTTTTTTTTTTTTTGGGGGGATATAAAATGACATTTTCTACCCTGTTTTAGACCTCAGATTCAAACACTGTTTAAATGAGTATATTTTTTAAGACTTCAATGTAAATGGACACCGCTACTACTAACAATATCAATGTGAGGTTGACCATGTAGCTTGATTTCCTGACGCATAAATAGAAACTGACTGTTGTCTGACTGTACATGAGTCAGCTTAATAAGGTTAAAAGAATAAACAACCAAACAAACAAATAATGCTCTACTGAGAATTTTACATAGTAAACAACCAATTTCATTGGGATATCGAGTCATTATCATTGTGATCTTCAGTCTGGCGATCATAATGTGTGTGAGTAAGCAGAGCTAAAGAAATAAGCATTGTCTGTGCAGACAGTCTTTAACTTAATAAATAAATAACTTTTAATACACTATATTTTAAACGATCGTGGAAAATTTCTCAATTTATGGTAAATTAACTCTTAATGTGCTGTGCAGGTGGTTTTGGAGTGGCTAAAAACCTGAGTGACTGGGCCACCAAAGGCAAGGATTACAGCATCAATGATCAGGTTGAGAAGATCATTAAAGGTTTCCATCAGGCGAAGAAACCCATGGGCATGTGCTGCATCTCCCCTGTGCTGGCAGCCAAAGCTATTCCAGGATGTGAGATCACTGTTGGCCATGACTCTGAGTGTGAGAAGTGAGTTTGGGCAATATCTTCTAGCAGGGTTAATATAATAGAGATGATGGTTTAGGTATTATTAATAGTGGACTCTGATGATATTACTGGTTAATATTGTCTATCTTGCATCCGCAGGTGGCCGTACGCTCAGGTGGCAAAAACCATGTCCGAAATGGGCTGCAAACACAAAAACAAGAATGTTGGTGAGGTGCATGTGGATTCAAAGAACAAACTGGTGACTACAAGTGCGTTCATGTGCAACGCTCCCATCCATGAGATCTTTGATGGTCTGGGTGTCATGATCAAAGAGGTCCTTAAACTAGCCTAACTATGTCATTTGAAAGTCTGTAAGTTTTAATATTTATTTATGAATACATCACAAACCTGTCAAACAGTTCTTTTTTGTATAGGAAAAGCAGAACAAACCATCTGTCAATGTTTCTGTATTTGTGGTAAGATATTATCAATAAAACTGAACTGAATTTAAACATTTCCTTGTTCATATTGATATTTTACACGTATTCATTTGGATTGAATGGAGAATGACCCAACTGGTATCTAAGAAAGTGAAAGTAAACAAGAAAAGCATGAAGACAGAAAGCATACACACACAACACAAGGATGCAACACATAGGTTACTTCACAATACAGTATATCACTAATGGTCATTAAATAATTTTTATTCATTAAAAAAATGTCAACATGTCCCTAGTTTTTCTTTTTCTTCAATGTAACATGTTCAGATTATGGTCCCTGTACTCACTATGACTTTAGGTTTCAATACTCTGATTAACTATGACTTTTGCCTCAAAAAACAAACAAACACACAAGCAAAAACAAAAACTCCTAATTACTGCTTATTAATAGTTTGTAAGGTAGTTGTTAAGTTTGGGTAGGATTAAGGGATGTAGAATATGACCATGTGGAATAAGGTGTTAATATGTGCTTTATAAGTACTACTAAACAACCAATATCCTAGTAACAGGGACAATAACAATGACTGGCACAGGAACACAGTGAAAACGAAACCAAAACAGAACAAACGTTACAACAGGATATAGTTCTATTCATTTTCCGTGTGCTGCTGTTCAGTGTGTACTGCAATGATGCTTTTTAATATCTCATTACAATATAAAATCATTGTCAAGTTTCTCTGTACACTTTACTGAAGCTTACATTTAGACCTAAATAAGTGTAAGTGTAAGTGATTGTAATATGTTTTACATTTGATTGACCTGATAGTTAATCAGACACATTTTGAACTGTGCCAAACTAAGGAACTAGTACTAGGTGCTTGGTACAAGGTACCCACATTTGTCTACTACAAATAAAGTGACAAAAACATATTGTATTTCTTTCAGGACTCTAAATTTATTTTGCACAAAAACAATTGTCGTGTGTGTGTACAGGTGTCACAGATCCCTTATTCCCTGGACTCCATTTCCCATGATCCTCTTGTCTCCACACCTGCACTCACTTCCCTCGTCTTCTCCCCATCATCACAGATCATCTTCACCTGGACCTGATCATCTCTGCCCTACAAAGCAAAAAGGCAGTAACTACGCAGATTGCAGAACTGAGAAAAATGACTTAAAAGTTATCCTGTCATCCAGCCTAAGTAGTTGTAGGTAGATTATTGGACATGTTGCTGTTATGTTACTTTATATTAGCTTATTCTTTGTACATATCAATCCTCATATTTAATTTGATATTTTACCCCTATTTTGCAGTTACTGTATTATTGCTTTGTATTACTTACCAAAAACATGACACCATACCAAGAAAAAAGGCAGTAACTACAGATTCTCCAAAAACTATTTTGCCACAACTTGGGCTATGGGTGTCTTAGATACACTGTATTTGAAATAATTGGAACCATTTGTTTTCCTGAACATGGATATACCAAACCCAAACTAATTTGACCATTTTAGGTCAATATTTTCCACCCGGAAGCTGTTCTGGTGCTGAAACGGCTGCTTAAAGTCTCACATTGCTAAGCTGTATCAAGGTCCAAATGGGGACCATTTATTTTAGGACCACATTATTATTTGTGAGTATTAGATTAATGTGTGTCTGGGGGTGTTTCTGTATCTGTAATGTAGTATTTGCTATACCTACAAATCACATTAATGTTAAAGCACTCAAAAAAAAACTTTTCTTTGGAGCAATATAGGCAAGTTAAACTCCAATTCAACAGAGCAAAACAAAATAATTGTGTCTAAGTGTTTCTAAGGCTTTTTTAAACTCTTAGGATGATAATTAAGATAAACAAGTTGATTTTATACGGTGCAGTATCTGTTTCAGTAGGTTTATAAAAGTACTGAATGAAATGAATACATGGGACAGATATTTCAAATTAGTAAACATACATTTAATAATAGATTGTATATAGATTACAGATTTTATATATATATATATATATATATATATATATATATATATATATATATATATATATATATATATATATATATATATATATATATATATATATATGACAAAATAATGCATGAATTAGGCTAACACAATAATAAATTAATAATTTTGCACCCTCAATGAAAATAAAAATAAAGCCAACAAAAACGCAACCTGGCTTCATATTTACATTAGGTCTACAATAATAGGATAAAACATAGAAGCTTGCAGTCATGCAGAGGGACAACATTTTAATATAATTTAGGGGAATCCAAATTAAACATATAATTTTATATTCAGAAGAAGAAGCCGTGCAATAAATAAATGCTTAGGAACAGGAACCAATGTGTTTGAGTCTGAGAGCTAAGGGGGGAGAGGGAGGGGGCGTAAATACCTGCGGAAGTTTGTTTTTTGTTGAAAGCATGGATGCTTACTAAAGAGTAAGATGTCAGTTTTGCTCACAACTCGCTAACTGCTCTAAACAGCGGACATAGTCTTCAAACAGCGGCTGTGAAGAGAGTGCGTTTTAAGTTGAACACCTGTCACGTTACACTGATAGCTGTGTTTATGGACAGTTATATTCTCCTGCTGGACAACAACACAGGTAAGCAAAGCTATTTAAAACATCGCCTGTTAATTAGCATAATGCTATCTGAATGGACCTCTGAGAGGAAGTCCCGCCCTGGCAGCTGACAAGTGCTTATATTGTGATAGCCGAGCCTCTTAATGTTTAATCTGTCACTGTTACTTACCATTCTCCGGGTATTTTCTTTTCAACGCCAGTTCGACCATTTTCTTTCCTCGGCTTTGTGCCATCTCAAACAAAATGTGTGTGAAGTTAGAAGGGTGAAATCGCAAATGTAAAAACCGTCCCGCGACTCGCGAGGATGCCGCGAAATCAGCTGTGTGTGTTCACCATGGAAACAGTAACTTCACTGCGCAGCAACACGGTTATTTTTTGTTAGGTAAAACATAACAAGAATACAGTAATGGATGTTACTGTACTTATGCTTTGTTTCACTAGGGCTTTTTGCAGTTACTGTACAACTACCATTTTTCTCCAAAACGACACACATTTCAGATAAGATGTTTTGTCACATAACAAAGGATGCCTTGAATGTCATGAAAATGACAATAACTAATTTTTGACCAAAAATGCAGTTACTGCCTTTTTGCTTTGTAGGGCAGATCTGCACTCCCTATTTATATGGACTCACTCCCTTCACTTCTGGTTCTCTGTTGTGTTATGTGTGTGTTTGATGTTCCCTGCCTTTGGTTTATTAAAGTAATTCATGTTATTGTGGAAATCCGTATCTGCTTCATCTCTATATCAGCAACCGTAACAACAGGTTTATATAACATAGTAGGGTGATTCTTCAATTAGGGGAACTTTTATGTCCCCAGATTATACATTCATGTTAAAAATAATATATTATAAAATAAATAGTTTAGTTATGTCAAATAATATTTATTGCACCACCAAAAAATGTTATACACAAAAATCAGTATGATTTCCATGTTTAAAAATGTTTTCATCACTAATATTTGGCTACTCAAGCCTTGTCCCCAACCCAGACTTTAAAACTTGTCTGCTCTGAAAATGTGATAAAATGTTATCAGTTCATTAAAAAATCACAATATATGTTTAAACAGTAACTTAAAAAGGCACTTGATGCATAATTTGGGTTCATATCTGTGCAATTTGTGAATATTTTTAACAATTTAGTATTGTCCACAACAATACTGTCATTACCGCGACAGTCTATGATTACAACAAGGATTTTTTTGAGGGTAAGACTTGTTTATGCCGTAACCATGGAAATGAAGACCAGCAGGGGAGCACATGTCAGCCATGGAAGAACAGTGACATTTGATGTCTGAAAAAGTAAGTAATTTAATCATGAATTCCTTCTGATCATTGAGTAGACTTATTCAGCGTCATTACCATTAATGCTGTAGCGGCAATATTGTGATAAATATATGTATATATTCACATGATTTATGTGTATTTAAAGTTCTTTTTGTACTAGCTGTTGAGTGATGTTAGCAAATCCATGACCTAGCATCTTTTTTTCCTGAAAACAACAAAAATGTCATTACCGCAACACGTCATTACCAACACACAACTTGTTGTGATGGTAATGACAAGTGATGGTGGTAATGACATGTTCTGTGTCACTATCTATATCATATTATGTGTTTATAAATTAAGTTAAAGAAGCATAATAGTGTTATTTTACAATGAAACTTAAATGAGATGCCTTACTTCCTAAAACTATTTTTTCTTATTTTTTAACTAGAATGGCTCCCAAGAAATCAGCTGAAAGGTCTAGAGATTAAGGAAAAAAATTGAAGGAAGATCCTGTAAAATACATGTTTGAAAGCAAACACATTTCATTATACACTGTGTGCAGAATTATTAGGCAAGTTGATTATCTGATCATATTTTTTTTCCAAGCACATTTTACCAATTCCAATCCACATCAATCTTAATAACTACTATTAATATTGTTTTTAATAATTTATAAGTGATATATAATTGTTCATGAAGGCTGGAAATGAAAAATGCCTTATATTCAGGTGTGCAGAATTATTAGGCAGGTTTTCTTTTACAGGCAAAATGAGCCAAAAAAGAGAGGGTCATACAAAAACAGCTGGAAAAGAAAAGACACATGTTAACTGCAAAATAATTAAGAATTAAGGTGAAGAATTAAGTGTGAAACCATCAGGAACCCTTTAGTCTCCAGCGCCACCATTTCCCAGTACTGAAACCTACCTGGAGTCTTCAGAAGTGTGAGGTGTCAGGATCTCAGAGACTTAGGTTAGGTGAAGAATCCTAAAAAATGACCCGCTCTTAATAAGAATCACAAGCTGAAGTGTTATAAAGTACATGAAGACTGGGTTTTTATAGGCCTTATAGACAGACAGCTTGAGAGTGACTCCTGAAGGACCAGCACCACATCCTCTTGTACCACTGTTTGAAGAGTTTATCTTCCAGAATCTGGCAGTAAGGTGTGGGAGTTCACTTTTAGTCCATCTCTTATCCTGAAATGTCCATCTTGCAGAGATGGACTAAATGATCTTCCAAAACTTACTGCCAGATTCTGGAAGATAAATTCTTCAAACAGTGGTACAAGAGGATGTGGAAGTTCTTATTAAGAGCGGGTCATTTTTTAGGATTCTTCACCTAACCTAAGTCTCTGAGATCCTGACACCTCACACTCCTGGAGACTCCAGGTAGGTTTCATTTCTGGGAAATGGTGGCGCTGGAGACTAAAGGGTTCCTGATGGTTTCACACTTAATTCTTCACCTTAATTCTTAATTATTTTGCAGTTAACGTGTCTTTTCTTCTCCAGCTGTTTTTGTATGACCCCGCTGACCCAATGAGCATTTCACTGTCCAATGGTCATGCTTTAACTTTGCAATTTCTAGTATTACATTAGTATTGCGTCCTTCTCATGAGTATTTAATAATTTTTGACTTTTCAGTCTGAGTTAAATCTCTTTTTTGGCTCATTTTATCTGTAAAAGAAAACCTGCCTAATAATTCTGCACACCTGAATATAAGGCATTTTTCATTTCCAGCCTTCATATATCACTTATAAATGATTAAAAACAATATTAATAGTAGTTATTAAGATTGATGTGGATTGGAATTTGTAAAATGTGCCTGGAAAAAAATATGATCAGAAAATCAACTTGCCTAATAATTCTGCACACAGTGTATGCATTGTTAGTTTTAACCCAATGCAACTTTTATGAGTTTGAAAACTTTTATGTTTTCTGTTAAAAAATTTTATGTTAAACGTTTGTTAAAAACTTTATTTCTCCTAATGGTAATAGTCATAGTTATGAAATGTTTCTGAAGGATATTTTTATGCTGTTTTATCCCATTGTGACAATTGATTCTCTAGAAAATATTGTATGGTTTCTTCATGATTGAAATAAACATGTTCAAGTTGATGGTTGTGTCATATTTATATATATATATCCTCACATCTGTCCATTTCTTTCAACAACACTCATCAGAAGTCATTATTTAATCCTTTAATTTTGCTTTATGTATCAGTGCACTTTTCATTTATGTCATTACCAGAACAGTATGTCATTACCGCCACGTTGCTTAATTTACAGAAAACATACCTTTAAAACAGTTTTATGTTCAATCTTGAGGTGCTACATGAAAAGCCTAATGAAATACTCATCCACCTATTCAAAGAAAAAACATCTCAAATTAATTTTCCAGAAATTAAACAAAAGTGTGCTTTGATGAACACAGAAAAACACATTTTGATGGTAAGAACAAGAAAATATATGTAATTCACTGAATGGAAACATTTTGTTTTTTATACGTATTGTTGAAGGTTAACAATGTTTACAAGATAAATGAGTTTAAATGATCTCCTTGATACATTCTTTGCATTATGATACTTTTTGATGTTGTGATGGTAATGACGTTTTGCAGTGCCAGTTGGCAAATAGATATAAAATACTCAAATTATATTTAAGCTCAGTCGTGGCCATTATTATATCTTTACATCAAAGCATGTAAACATTGTCATGACATAATTCTAACAAAATTCAACCAAATTTCATTCATCAAAATGGAAGATGGCAAAATAGCCCCCAATTGAAGAATCACCCAGTAGTAAAACCTGAAATCAGTAAAACCTGAAGTACAACCTGAAATCACCTACATTGTGGGGACCAGCCCACTTTTTTTTTGCACGTCATGATTTTGCCAAGTGGTTGTTGTCCTGAGACCAATATTTTTAGTAGGCTTGTTTGAGATGCGCCTCGCCTCGCCTGAAGTTCAGCCGAGAGTAGGCGGCTGCAGTGAGGGGAGGAGTGAAAAAGTGCAGGCAAGACGGTCAATTCTCTGTTCTCGTAGTGGATCAGAACCTACGAGATCGAAGGCGGATATCGCGGGATTCACACTCGTGCGCTGTGTTGCTGATAAACTGGATGTAATTTAAGTTCTGTTGCTTTTATATGAAAATAAACATAATGAACAATACACCCAAAGTACTTGTTATTTATTTCCATTCGAAAGATGTGTGTATCAATCATTTTTACTTTAACTATAGACATGTTTTTATATATTTTTTTTATAAATGACAACGTTCGCATAACCCAAATCAGATCAATACATCACGGTTGTTTAAACCAATAAGTTTTAAGCTGTGTCGTCAGCAAGTCGTTTCCCATCGTGCTTTTGGTCAGCGCAGTCGGTGGAGAGCAACTGCACTCATCTACATTATTTAAAAGTTTGCCATTAAATGGTGATTTGTTTATATTTTTATTTCTTTTTCAGCCCATTGCAACCAGGGCTATAGCCTCAAGGAAAGCTGAGGAGAGCCTGTCAGTGGACTGTTCTCACCATTTCCAAGAGACTGATGGAAAATATATAGCCTTTTGTTGTTATTATTATTATTATTATACCAATACTATATTATTATTATTGTAGTCACTATTTAATTTACTATTTTTATTATTGTCTATATTATTCTGCAATTGATATTACATTGTATTTGCGATTATTATTATTATACCACTATTATTATCAATCTATTATAGTTATGATGTTATTATTGTCTATATTCTGTAAATGATACTACATATTCTATTGCTATTATTATAGTATTATTATACTATATGCTATTATCAATATATTATTATATTATATTATTGTACTTATACTATTTTATAAATGTTCTATTCATTACTATTTTATTTGCTGTATACTGTTTGTTTATTGACAATATTATATACTACATAAACTACTTCTTATTGTGTATAACAAACTATTTACTATTCTCAATTTCTTTATTTGCATTGCACTGTAGTTGTACCATATGTATTACCATAAAGGATCCATCAGTTATCTTTGTTGTTGTATGTTTTTGGAGTATCTTTCTGTAAATATCTGTATCATTTTAGTGCTATAAAATACAGAAAGCAGCCTGTGTGATTTGTATTTGATGATTTGTTTAATTTTATCAATGGTGGTCAATTCTAAGCTCAAAAAAAGCTAAAATTGCGTTAAAGACAGAAAATCCCTTTTTTACAATAAGAAAACTTTATTTAATTTAATGTGAAAATTAAATTATATCTCAGTATGGGCGTTTTCACAATTCTTATGCAAGAATAAAGCAGTCAAATACATGACAAGCCTGAGCTTTGACTATTTCTTAATTAAAATAAATATTTTATATGTCTAACTATAGAGATCTTAAGTAACTAGAACTTTTTGTACACCACGTACATTATAAACCACTGAAATTGGTTGATAAATGTAAACGTTATTTTCGTTTTTATCCAGAAAAACCGCAGCTCGTCCGTTTACTTGTGTTTGTTAACAGCGCAGTCTTGCCCCGCACAATATGGCGGACTCGTTGACGTATCGCAGCAACAGTCCAAAGCGGCCAATAGGGCGTCTAGTGTTTATTATATGTCTATGGACTATATGCTTTTTACGTTCTCTTATTAATTTACAGCAGTTAGTTAGGTGATAGTTAACTTTAGGTGATGATAATAGTGATAATAAAATGATGAACTGTAACTAAAACAATCTGAAAGAACAGTTTAGGGTTTTTTTATTTTTTTTTATTTTGTTATTATCATTTTTCTTTTTTTTTTTTTTTTTTTTTTTTTTTTTGTGTGCCTAAGTTATCTATTAAAACGGCTAACGTTACGGACTGCATCTAAGCATTTTGCGAGCTCTTCATGCCGGCCAGTTTATTAGCGCTAGCACTGGTGCCACCGCAGAGTTTCCTAAAATCTGTTTAATTGGCTTGTGCGGTGTCACTGACAGTTTCAGTTGCGTCCACATCAAAACGCAAAAAAATGCGGAACAAAACAGCGCTAGTTTGCGCTCAGTCATATGAATATGATGACCTCAAGTCATCTTCAGTCCGTCATATGAATATGATGACCTCAAGTCATCTTCAGTCCGTCATATGAATATGATGACCTCAAGTCATCTTCAGTCCGTCATATGAATATGATGACCTCAAGTCATCACTGATTTATTGTTACATGATGTTGTCTTCAGTCCGTCATATGAATATGATGACCTCAAGTCATCTTCAGTCCGTATGAATATGATGACCTCAAGTCATCTTCAGTCCGTCTTATGAATATGATGACCTCAAGTCATCTTCAGTCTGTCTTATGAATATGATGACCTGAAGTCATCTTAAGTCTGTCTTATGAATATGATGACCTCAAGTCATCTTCAGTCCGTCTTATGAATATGATGACCTCAAGTCATCTTCAGTCCGTCTTATGAATATGACCTCAAGTCATCTTCAGTCCGTCTTATGAATATGATTACCTCAAGTCATCTTCAGTCCGTCATATGAATATGATGACCTCAAGTCATCTTCAGTCCGTCATATGAATATGATTACCTCAAGTCATCTTCAGTCCGTCATATGAATATGATGAGCTATTAAAAAAGCTCAAACATTCACTGATGCTCCAGAAGGAAACACAATGCATTAAGAGTCGGGGGTGAAAACTTTTGAACAAGAAGATGATGTGCAAGTTTTTTTTTTTTAATTTTGTTTAAAGATCATATTTTTAAACAAAAATGATCTTTTTATTTAAAGATCATATTAGTTCTAGAAGCAACAGAAGGTTCTTGCATGTTTACCAGAAGTGAAAAAAGTATAATTTACCCTGTTCATCCAATTAAAAAAGTTTACATCCCCAGCTCTTAATGCGTCGTGTTTCCTTCTGGAGCATCAGTGAATGTTTGAATTTGTTTCAATTGTCCTCAGTGTGAAAAGATGGATCTCAAAATAATTCAGTCACTGCTGGAAAGGGTTCAAATATGCAGAAGATGCTTGAAAACTGATGAATCTGCAGGACCAGGAGGATTTTTCTGAAGAACAGAGTTCAGTTTAACTGCTCAGGACAAACAAGAGACTCATGAAAAACCATGATCCTTCTTATTTTGTTAAATTACCATTTTTGCATATTCTGCAAGGGGTATGTAAACTTTTGAGCTCAACTGTACAGCTGAGAATACAACTATAGAATTACTGTAGAGTTATATGTGTTAAACCTCAATGTGGGTTCACATTAGTCTGACAGTCATGGAAGCAGTTCCAGACATAATACTTGATGACATAAGTTTGTCTCTTAATCCTCTGGTTTCTAGTGTTGAGAGAGAAGCTCATATTAACAATATTAACTAAACTTTCTTGGGCTATAGCAATAATATATTTAAATTGTTCATTTGTTTTGAGTTCCCCTGTAACTGTTGACAATTGTTGCCATCAATTGATCACAGTAATTCTAGCTAATTGTGTCAGACTAGTGGAAGTTCTCACCAGTTTTAGCAAATTATTCATATTTCCCCACCATTTACTACACACAGGCAGTAACTCGTTGGCTGTCAAGATCTGAATCTGGTGTATGTGGACCTGAAAATGCTGATT
The DNA here is from genome assembly GCF_024489055.1 of Chanodichthys erythropterus. NCBI lineage: Eukaryota > Metazoa > Chordata > Actinopteri > Cypriniformes > Xenocyprididae > Chanodichthys > Chanodichthys erythropterus. Next base: position 27,546,353 of record NC_090221.1, on the reverse strand, counting down.
CAAGAGCACACATCATGCAGTTTATGGCTGAGCTGAAGTCTTGTTCCACGGTGTGTTGCTTTGTTTATAGTGCAATTGAAGCTTGTAGTCTGAAAAGTGTTTTTGCAACAACATGCAGTGCCATGCCAGATATTTGAAAACCCCCTACAAGATGTCGGATTCTTAAATGTTGATGATTAGACTGGCTTCATATAAAGTTTAATAACTGAGTATCAAATCAGCATATTAGAAGGATTTCTGAAGGATCATGTGACACTAATTACTGGATCACAGAAATAAATAATATTTTACAATATATAAAAATAGAAAACATTAGATAATGTGCATGTTAATGTTACTAATATAAACAACTTTAACTTTAATTAAACTTTATTTAAACATTACATAATGATTAACAGATCATTATTTCATGTAAACTAAAATGGTTTACAGTTGTCATTAAAAGTTCAATACATATAATCATGCACTTGGAAATCTACAAATGATTTTAACGGATGTTAAAAAACTATCATCTTAACAGATGTTATAAATGATTTTTTAATTATTGTACTCTTTTATTATTGTAAATTGTCATATTTGTTTATTCTATCATGTTTCACATAAATGGTTTCAGTCAAGAATCAAGAATCAGTCATCAATCAAGAACATTCATTTGTACTTATAAAACAAAGCGTGATTTTCTTTGTACATTTTTACAGGAACATGATTTCAAGAAAAAAGCTGAGATTTTTCATTGCCAGTTCAAGTACTTAAAATATGTGTGCAAGTACTTTAGGAACCACTGGGAGCCAATTGGTCATCTGTGGTCTAACTTTGGAAGATGCTATAAGCATGGAGACTCTGACACAAAGAATCTAATAGAACGGTAAATAACATTTTTATGCATGTTCACTTCATTATTTATTTGTGGGCTGGCTAAAAGTCAGCATAGTGCTTTAAGTAATTTGTTTAAATATAGATACAAACTTCTCACCTTTTTGAGATCAAAATATGTCACCTATGAGATCTGCATAGATCCAATGAGAGTGTTTTTATTGGGGGAGGGGGGTCTTAAGGGTACTTGTGAAGAGTAAATAAGGGGATACAGAACTGGTTGTTTCAATAAATACCGTACACATAGTTTCCTTTACTCTTTACTTTAAAAACTGTCTATAAGGGGTAATTTGAAGTCAGAGATGTGGGAATGGTGAAGAGAGAGGGGGCAAACAGTATTGCTGTCTAATCAACCAATACTGTCTTAAATAGCCTACATAGCACTTCATCTTTTTAAGATGTTAACCAAATGTTTTTGTTTTTTTTGTTTTTTTTTGTAAAATTTTGCAACAATGTAATCATGAAAATTTAGTTTTGGACATGTAGAGTAATAATAATAAAAAAAAAAAAAAACAACTTAAAAACTTAAAACTTAATTAACTACAAATGAGCATGTAAAGCAAATAATTTGTGTGGAGCATGTCCCCGCCCCACGCAATGTTATCTTTTCCCCCCCCTACCTGTTGGCATCCCTGTTTAAAAGAGTGCATTGTAATAGTTTCAACCAGTTGTTGTTCCTCATTCTGATCTCTGTTTTTCTTTCCTTTGTTTCTTCCACCGTTTAAAATACCAGTTCCTCTGTGGCATCCGAAATCGTAGATTGGATCATCTTATTGATACTTGTACTGACAAGTACTTCAACATAATACAAGATTTGCAGTCTGTTGGGAGGGTTTATAACCCTCTGGAAAGCAAAATGGAAGAAATAAAGAAATCTGCTCAGAGGATGCTAGACAAAGGTTTGGCCACTACCGTCACCATAGCTTCAACGGAAACATATATGTACAACGTTCCATCTGAGAATGATCCACATGTAGTTTACTGTGTTTGCCCTGCAGAACAGTTCTGCAGTTGTGTAGCTGGTACAAGAGGACGTACATGTAAGCATCTAATTTTATTAAGTCTTCTCACCTGTGGTGGTGGTGATGAGACTTTCCCAGACATGGACACACAACTACAAGTCCATGCCAACAACTTGATTCAAAAGAAAAAGTATACCATTTATGCAAAGCCCCCAAAAACAATAGAGGTTGAAAGCTTACTTAGAAGAACAGTATCAAAATCATGTGTTGTGACAAATGTTTGTGACTGTTGTACTTTCTCCTATCATAAAAAATGAGGGTGTCTACTACTTGCGAAGGGACTTTTCAATGAAATGACTGAGACATCAAAAGATGCTACTGACAATTCAGTGGAGCCTATACAAAATGAAATTATGGATGAAGATAGGCGTAGTACAACTATCAGGAAACTGGAAAGCTTACTGAAGACTCTACCGACATGGGAGAGAATTCCTGAGGATATTGCTCATAAAGTCAATGAACTAGAAGTGCAAACAAAAGAAGAAAATGTGAACTTTGAAAGATTTGGGAGACTTTGTGATGTGGACAAGTCACGTAAAATACGTCCACTGTTTGCAAACAGAAAAAAGAAAAACTAACAGAGGTGCTGCCTCTGAGACAAGGACAGATGTCTCATCAAGTTTTCCTATTAAGTCAAGAAGAAAACACAAATCAGTCAGTGGTTCAAGAAAATAATACAAATAAGGTTTTGAAAAGTAAATTTTTTTTCAAATGCATTTTTGCCATTTTATCAAACTTTGTATTTGTTCTCCACTACATCTATGAGTTTTCCAGTAAAAGTTACTAGAAAACAATTGACTATGAAAATAAAAACCTTGCAATTTGTATTGAATGCTAAAATTAAATAAAAAAATCAAATCAAATGATCAAATCAAGTAATCTTAACTTTTTGTTGTTGTTTACAATCTGAGCTGATAGCACCCACACATTAGTACACATGTGCCCCTCATGGTCGCTGAGATCATTTCAAACAGTCCTCTAAAAAGGAAAAGAAAACATCGGCCGCTGTAGGTTCAAAGTGGTGAGTGGCCAAATCCAGCTCTGATTCAGGCCCAAGGTTTTGCACATTAATCTTCATTCGTTCAATGCTCCTCCTGCAAATAAATTAAAATGTTCATGTTACTTGAGAGACTACACAGACAATGGTGGGTAGTAACAGAGCTACTACCAAATCAGTTGTCTGTTATGAATTAGAAAACTGGGATTGTAACTCTGTTTCATCACAGCCCTAGTCTTGAGGAATATATGGAATCGCAATACACTTCACTGATTGGGAACCACTGAACTAGAGAATGAATCTCTAGTTGAGCGGTTCCCAATCAGTGATCCTCAGAATGGGCCACGAGATAAATTAAAATTAATTTAAATATATTAATGCAATTAATTAATTTATTCATGTTACTTTTAGTACATTTAATTAATTAAAAATACATTTAAAACAAGGCACCTCCTCTCTCGTATGTATTCTATGATTGTTTTGGTTTAGCCCAGGCCGTTTCTCATCGTGCTGCTGTGAAATACAGACTGAACGGTGGTTAAAAACACAAACTCTCAGTTGGAAAAAGAACCTGTGACGCTAAAAAGGTTTTGATGGATTACGATAGTAATGAAGGTAAAGACGATTACAGTGACATAAGGCAGCCGTACATTATTAATGTGCGAGTGAACAATTATTGATGCACAAACAAACTGTGCATGTGCACTCACTGATCGCTACATCGTATTTCTGCATGAACACAGTTTAATATATGTGTGTAGTTAAAGTAATTAATGTATTGTGAGTGGTTTATAACGGATGCTCGCCAAACAAGCGTGTTTTGGAGAAGTTTGAGAGGATCAGTGGTGTTATATGTGTTATGTCAATAATTCTGCATAGTTTTTAAATTCAGTCCTTTGGTATGTCCCTGTGGTCTTATTTTGTTTTGATGGAAATCACTTTGAAATTGTATTGCGCAATGCTGAAGTTAATGAACATTTTTAATAAGGCAATGTATATTATATTATAAAGATATATATCACTATAGTTATGTTCAACCCGTCCATTATTGCTGTGGAAAGAATCGTGATTTTTCATGGCCTGTTGAAAGTACCTTGTTGATGCTTTTACACTTTTAAATGTCCTTTTAATGTTTGTTGGTTGAAGGGTGAGTAGAATAATGTCATCTCATTGTACCCAGTTTAAAAATAAACATATTATTGTATTCATAAAGCGAGCCTTTCATTTGACTGTTTACAGCTTAACGGAAGTTACTCCCATAATTTGTTCAAAGCGTCATGGGGCGTAGGAATAAGGTGGATACTGGATGGTATATGAGTTGCAGTATGTTACAGTAAATAACATCAAATATAGAATATATAAAGTAACTGTAATAGTGTAAATGAGATTTAGCCGAAGTTCACTTAAGTCAGAACACAGTTAAGTCAGAATTTGAACATTTACCGTGTTGTAGTGCAAAGCCTTCCGCAGATCCAGAGGGCTGGACTACCAGGTCTGGGTCATCTGCGTTAAAATAAACAAGATATAAATTAGTGAGATAATCTAAAAAGAAACTTCTTCATGACTGGTGCAAGAAATCCAACCAGTCAATAAGAAAACAGTTACCCAAGTGTGGTGCAGTGTCTGGTGCAGGCAAAGAGATTTGGGCCAATGGGATGCTGTCATCTGTACAGAGTAATACAATACACACAATTTGGTGACATCATCTACAACAACTATGTGCTTATGACTAGTGCATAAAGACAACACCACGGTCATAAAGAAAACAGTGCCCCAGTGCAGTGCCTGTTTTAGGTGTCTACTGTTAATGGAATGAGTGTGTGAGTCTATGTGTATATGTATCTATACATGCACTCACCGGCCAAAGAGGCTGGGCAGATGAAAAATAAATCCACTAGTCAAGCACTTTATTACTAGCTTAAACAATAAATTGCCTTTTTGTGTTACATATACATATGTAGAGTCCCTCCCAACAGAATGCAGTAGACCTCTACATGACCTCTGAGATTTACTCACTAAACAGAAAATCTAAACACATTTGGAGTTTGGCAGGTGTTCATTTTAAACTCTGTATAAACGCATTGTACAGTATGTGGACTAAACAGGACAAAAGAGATATAAAGTATTACCTTGACATATGTAGCACATGGGTGTGGCTGCATACTCTACATGCAGCATTGCCCCACAGGTGCCACCTTAAAGAAAAATCAGAAAAATACAGAAAAATCATATATACAATAGGGATGTGAACCATATATATGCCTATTATATTATATTATATTATATTATATTATATTATATTATATTATATTATATTATATTATATTATATTATATTATATTATATTATATTATATTATATTATTTATTAAGTTAAATTTATTATTATATAAATTATTTATTATATTAAGTTTCTGTGGGCATAGGGGTGCATATGCAGAATATCACTTTCAATTGTGAAAACCACATTTACTTTCTTTCTCCCTGCAACATGTTTTTGTTCGATCTGTAAATATATATATATATATATATATATATGTATATATATAAAAAAAAAAAAAAAAAAGTTGCTGTTTTTTGTTGTTGTGCTTATTAAAAGGGAAAGTTTAACATTTAACCACATGCCCCACTATATATATATATATATATATATATATATATATATATATATATATATATATATATCAATTATATATAACATTTCCATCAATAAGGCATATACCTAAAGAGTGAAACAAAAGTGAAGCTAGGCGCATTCTCTCTTCTTGAATCGCAGGGCACTGGAAGGAGGTAATGCAGCCACCATTTTTCATAAATTCAGTGGCAAACTTCAAGGAAAACAAAAGTATTTTTTTTAATGAAAGCAAGATAGAAAGATATTTGTCAGAATACTATCAGAAACCATATACAAGGGAAGTTTATGTATGATACAATTCAATTGGTTAAAAACACATGCCTGCAGTGATCTACACTTGGTAATAGAACTGAACTTACTGCAAGTGTGTGGATGCAAATCGTGTCTTGTGGTTTTGAGGTCCCATTCTCCTTTCACTCCCCTTGAAGCTGCAAATGCACTGTAATGAACAAAATCACAACTGCCGCTAGCATAATATATATATAATAAAGAGTTTATATATAGTTGTTATCTACTCATGCGTATGTCAGTCAAAACTCTATTTCAGCTTTTGCGTCTCTGTAACAAATTTTATAGCTTAAATTACAGTGAGAAGTACTTGTGCTAGTCATTTGAGCATGACTGTGCAACAGTGGGACTGTATACTGTATATAGTGAGACTTGTGAGGCAGTTGGTTAGAAATCGGTTAGTTGGAAAATGACTTGAGGCAACATACTGTTAATGGCAGGTATTTCCATTTATATAAATTGGCCCTTAAAGGGAAGATTATGTATGATTATTATGTAAGATTATTATGTATGATAATTAGCCCATTAGACAACTGAAATCACTATAGTAAACAAAACAATGAATACCTACCACCAGTGTGCAATTTTTTGGCACTTCCACTCTGTCTCCCCAAGTGAATTAAAATAGGTGATGCACCTTTCGTCAACATTGCAATGCTAAAACAGAAATATCTGAAGTTATAATAACCATAAGACAATTATTGCAATACCATTCACTGTGCCTTCTGTCCAAACACGCAGCCCTGACATGCTCCAAGCTCTATGGTCTAACACCTCCGCAAACTGCACCAGATTACCTGATCCTGACACCCTAGAGTTTAAAGTTATGTAGGTCTGAAGACACATGTGGTGTTTAAGACAAATTTTTTACATAAAATAGAAGGCTTTGGAAGTGGTAAAATGGCAGATAATAACTAAGATTTTTGTATATAGGCAAGAATAAATCCCAAGATTTTTTTCTCCATTTTTATCACCTTATGTCAACTGTTGGAGTTTGGGTTCTTTGCCGCTGTCAGCTTTGGTTTGCTTAGTTGGGGACACTTGATATTCAACAATATTATTGATCTGTCTGCACTGACACCATTGTATGTGAACTGAACTGAGCTAGATGATGACATCACCGTTTTCTCCAGTGCTGATATATAGATAAATCAACAAATTATTGATTTTTACAACGGAATGAATCAATACTGAATTTATTTAAGCTGGACAATGACACAATTTTCTTTAAGAGCTGCTGTGCAGCCAATATTATACACCAGTTATCACTGTAAAGCTGCTTTGACACAATCTGCATTGTAAAAAGCGCTATATAAATAAAGGTGACTTGAATAGACTAAACCGAAACCCATGTGTGAAAATGTTTTATCCTCAAAAAGGTTTACTCACAAAAAAGCTCCAGTGATTGCCACCCTCAAGATACACGCCAAACACCTCTGATGCCTTTTCCAAAATGTTATTCTGTAATTCAGAGAAATAGAAGAGATAAGCTAGTGCATTATGAAAATCATCGACACAATCGGAATGCTGTTTAATTAAGCTCACTGAAGCCAAGCAGCTATACTGAACATAATACCTAAAAAAATGCAGGTCAGTAGAAGAACCATTGCATCATACCTTGAGAAAATAGTGGCTCTTTGCCCTTTTGGATCCATTAAGTATTTTTGTGCGTGCCTGGGAATTGATATGCACAACACTTGGGCTATCCTGATTTAAGGTAGAAGAACAAAATATCATTTTCCATTTCAAAAGAGTTAAAGAACTATTATCATGTTTCACATCAAGCCTAACAGTACAGTTTACAAAATACATTCCTTTGCATATCATTAAGACTTTTTATTTTATTTCGTTATGTAAGTTACTTTTTGTTTCTTCAAGTTATTGCTGATAAAATTACACCTACCTTGCAAAGGACATTATATATGGAATCCATGACCTGAAAATTTCAAGGAAATATGTGAGGTAAAAGAATTTAACTGCTCTATATTCGGCTAAGCAAATAAGTATCTTTGTGAAAAAAACATGCAGAACTTACAGATTTGAAGGCAAAAGGCTTTTTTTGGTGGTAGGGTTAGCGGACAGAAAATAAGTGTAAGAATTGACATAACTTAATATAAGGATAATTTACCTCATCAGAAACCTCGCTGTCGTTCATTAAAGTGCTAAAACTTTCCACTTGGATTTTATATGGCCCCACACTTCCTACAGTGAACATTGGCCGCTTATTTTGGAGACACCTTAATACCTTAACATCTACAAAGATGAAGAATAAGTCATAAATTACACATTTTGAAAGCACATTGGGTTTTCATTAACAATAATAATTAATAAAAATAACATAAAAAAAAAACCTGTTAAAAAAATGCCCATCTGATAACATAGTAAAGGTCTGTTTATGACAATTCCAAAACAAAAAAATAAAAAAAAAATTAAATGAAGTCATGCCTTCCATTGTGCGCTCTTATTGCCACTTGGTGTCCTTTAAATACAGAAACAATGATTAGACATTTAACACTATTAAATTGCCATCAGGAAAATAAATATCTTAAAAACATTGCATTGTGTTTTATTCATCTGGAAATCTTGATTCCAATATGTTAAATAAACACTGAAGTGTTCCAGATTATTGTCATTCGTGTTATGAAACTGAATAAAAATCATTAAAAAAAAAAATATTATATGATACTGTGTTTAACCTATTAACAGATTTCAGAACAATTTCATTATGATCAACATCATGGCAAAACAAGTCATCATAGCAGTCTGGGTTAATAAGACATTATGTGACAGCATAAATCAGTGATGACTTGAGTTCATAATATTCATAGAAGAAATCAGTGATGACTTGAGGTCATCATATTCATAAGACGGACTGAAGATGACTTGAGGTCATCATATTCATATGACGGACTGAAAATGACTTGAGGTCATCATATTCATATGACGGACTGAAGACAACATCATGTAACAATAAATCAGTGATCAGAAAATGTATTTTGATGAGTGGATATGCATTGCAAAGGACTTAATTTGGACAACTTTAAAGGCGATTTTCTTCATATCTCGGCCAAATATTGTCTGTTACATCCAAAGACGTATTGACGTTTTGTGACAATTACATGTTGCACTGTGGTGGCTGCTTTTTGTTTTCCTTTGTGTCTCCTGCTTTCTCTGGCTCCTCCCACTCTTTCACTCTGGCAGGTAGCTGATTGAGATCCCAGCTGCACCTGCTTACCATCCAGGAGAGAAGCAGCATAAAAGTAGAGCACAACTCTCAATCTTTTACAGTCTATGCTCTCAACTGATGAGAATCTTTTACCAGAGCATCTGGGCCTGTCGTTAAAGCTGTGGTGTATTCTTTGTGGAACTATATGGTTGTTTGCATTTTTCCCCTTTGGTCTAAAATGCTGTTGCTTTAGCTGCTTGCTTTCTACTGAATGCTTTAGGCCTGTTAAAATCCTAAACTAAGATTTCTGTTGTTTTGTTGGGACGAAGTACCTTATTTCTTTGTTGTATCATCTTAAGCTGTTAATCATCTGATTGTCTGTTTTGTTTCATCATTAGTTGGGAACTCTAGGGAGGTGGGTGCCATTTTATTTTGTAATCTGTTTTCTCCTGGTTTGTGGCTAGATAGGGAGTGAGTGTATATTCTGTTGATATTATTTTCTTTGAGAGACTTTAGTAAGAATTTAACTTCCAAGTTAGAATAAACTTTTGTTTATTTTTTTCCCCTCCCCCAAAGAAACCTTGCTATGTTTTGTTAGCCTTTAATAAAGCTAAAAAAGTCATGTTGTGGTGCTGTGGCAGGGCCCAGACAAATGCTCTTCAAACACTAAATTTTGTTTTGTTCTAGTAAAACAACCCCTAGACACCCGTAGGACATAACATGTCCTATCCTAACAAACCATACATCAATGGAAAGCTTATTTATACATTAAATATCATCAGAAAGCTGAAAAAAATTGATTGGTTTTGGCCCAGGGTCACATATTTATAGGCCACCCAGTCCTCTACACAGGAGTGGATGGGATGGGATGGGATGGGATTGGGGCTTCTTCTTAAACAAAACAACTCCTGGTTGTGGTATTTATCTAAACTGCAGATGTTGCTTACACAGAAAAAAAAGCTGTAAGTAGGTTGCATGAGGTTGAGCCTCTAAAAACACAACCAGAAGGAGAGTATTGACCCCACCTGTTTGGTTTCGGTTCCAGTATATTAAAAAACATCCTGTACAATTACAATATCACAAAGTTAAAATTTTCCACTATGACAATGTTAAAACTTTCCACTTTATTATAGCATGTGGGTTTAGCATGAATGCTAAGCATCAAATTATACTAGAGAAATGGTTTAAGATATGCAAGTCAAATAATTGTATCAATACAATGATTGTGTTACACTACAACACTTTGGCGAAACAATGCTGGAGTGCTAACAGAACCCTTTTCCCTGATCTAGAATTGTTACGCTAGTGAATCTTGTGTACAACTGAAAGCGGTCTTGTTTTTCCCTCTCAACTTTGTGAATGAGTTGCATATGAGAGCACGTGAACACTCATCTGTGACCGTCAGTTATTTTTGTTTTGTTGAGGCCTCTTATTTTTTCTTATTTTTAATTTGCAATAATTGTTACATCCTCATACTCCTAGACAAACTGGGAGGTTTGTAACAATTGTCAAAAATATATATTTTTATTTTTATTTTTTTCAAACATTTTTTTGGTCATAAATTCTAGTGTTGCTCAGAGTCACATGCCACTTCTACTGTGAGCTCAGAAAGATGATGGGAGTGTATGATATTGATGACATCAGCACAGCTCTTTTCTGACTGTTAAACTGCCAGTGTTAAATCTGACACCATGTTACAACACTCCCCGGGCTCTGAAAGATAAATTATGTAAACAGGAAATATTGGCTGCTTCAAGTGATCATGAAGCAATAGAAAACAAAGAAACTGCTGCTGGTTTCCAATGTTTCTTGCCAATGCAAAATCACAATTCCACTTCAGATACCCAAACCCATGTAGTTTTGACCTTATTTTTAGTGTCTAAAATTTCTCTATACATCAGCACCAAGGGCTCCATGTCACAAATGTTTAGCACCTTTGGGAAAACCGATGGAGTTGACTAGTGATTGAGGATAGGATCAGTTTTAAAATACAAACTGAGATAATAAATCTAAATCAAGAGCATGACACAGTCATGAGATCTAAACCCAGACCAAGACCATGTCTCTATGTCTATCCACCTTATTCCTAGGCTTGCTCTATGAATGCAATTATATATATATATATATATATATATATATATATATATATATATATATATATATATATATATATATATATATATATATATATATATATATATATATAAATTGCATTCATAGAGCGTATTTACCCAGTTTAAATAAATAAATACATTTATTTATTTATTTATTTAAACTGGGTACATTGAGATGACATTATTCTATTCACCTTTAAGCCACCGAACATTAAAAAGACATTTAAAAGTGTAAAAGCATCAACAAGGTAGCCTAATTTAAACAGACCATGAATAACTAAAAAAGCGTGATTCTTTCCACAGCAATAATAGACAGGTAAAACATCACTGTAGTAATAAATATCTGTATTATGCAACATACGTTGCCTTAATCAAAAATGTTTATTAACTTCAACATTGCGTGATACTATTTCATAGAGATTTCCGTCATTTTGACAGAAAATAAATTGTATTTACCTGTGAAAACAAACCTGGAAAGCGACGTGAGGATTTGAGGAGAAAAACGAGATTCTTTGTGCATTCCAGTGAATTATTAATGGAATATATCGTAAATTATATGGGAGAACGGACCACAAATGTGCAGTATATTTTGTCCTCTTTCATACTGTTACAGTGGAATGCAAAGGGAAAAAAGAAAATAATTTTGACTGCAGCTCTTGACATAGATATCCTTGTTAAAACATGTCATGTTGAAATACCAAGCGTTACGTTATTCTCGTGATGTCTGAAAATAAAACAAAGGAAAATTGATAGCTTATTCAGTCAAACTGACAGATTTATTTGTAGGGTAATCTTATGATTTGAAATTATTCGTTTAAGTCTTTTTGAATCGAAGTTCCCCAAACCGGAAGTGCCACCCATAATTCAAAACACAGTAGGCTTGTCAGGAATAAGGTAGATAGAGGTTTCAAGAAGAAGACTATAACAAGAACATGACTGCATATGTGTGGTATTGTTGCTGTTCTTCTTTATTTCATATGTTCTCTAGTCTTTATTTTATATCAGTCTTACTAAACCCAGGTCAAGGTTCAAATGACTCACTGGACATCAATACTCTCACTAGACACAGATCATTTGTATATACAGCCTGAACCAATCTTAGCATGCCAGCTTCCTCTTTCTATGTGGTTAGTATTGGTAAAAACCTTAGACAACACTGTATGACTTTATTCACAAATCATATTTTACTGAGCGAGGCATCTGTTGGCCTTCAGTTTATGTGTTGTGATTTTTGACCTAGATTTGTTAAATAAGTTGCACATTGACATAAACATCCAGAGGTAATATTAAACAATTTATTGAGTATTTCAGATCAGTTCCATTTTCAGAATGTGACAATTCAGATAAAGAACACATTAGATAAAATCCCATGACACGTGATTTCCTACATAAACAAACTTTGAATAATTATGTAGATATTACATGAAAAATCTTTTAAATTATACTTTGATTGTCAGGAGAAATACTAACTATTGTTAATAATAAAAGTAATAATAAATACAAGCTAAAAATGTAATGTTAAATGTATAATATAATGTTCTATTCGAGGGGAAACACACTGTTGGAGTTGAATTAGTCCCAAAGCACTTAAAGCCGGTCACAGTTTGGAGGTTTTGTTGGAGAAATGGTTGTATTTGTCAAAACCGCTGACCAGCACTGTGTCAGGAAAACTCCTGGGCCTCTCAGGGTCCTGTAAGGAAAGCACACATATTTATGCTCTTTACTGCAAAATGTCTATGACTACATGCATGTGGAATGTCACCATTTTGTAGACTGAGAGAAATTTTTACCTGGATTGGATAAGCACATGTAGGGACATATCGGATGACGTAGCCACAGCGCCTCCTATTAGAAGTGTTAGGATCACTGGCATGAACCAGAAGTCCATCATGGATCTGTGTGGGAACAGAATTCAGACAATAAATGCATGGAAAATGCTTAAACACCTTATTTTTTTAGCATAATAGGGGATTTTTGTAACTTAAATGCATCTGGCTTCCTGTCTCAACTGCTTCTAGTTATTTTTAGCTGTACAAAACAGCTTGTTATGCTGCTTGATTGCAAACTATTTCTTACCATATTTTTTAAAAGTATGGTTGTAATTATAAACACAGTGGTTTGTAGCACAAATGGTTTTTCCATTCACTGGACTCTTCTGTTATTCTTCTAGTTATTTACCTAGAGTGGCTAATGAATCAGAAGACTTGCATATTCACAGAAAATAGCTGACTTACACATTGCAAAATAAGGTGGATACAATTGTTTTGATTGCTTATTGGTTGATAAGTTTTATTGGTTATTTCGATATATATTAGACATTCTACTACTAACTATAAGTAACTTTGCAACTACATGTCAACTAGCAGTTATTAGAGTATTAGTAGAGTGTCTGCTTAATATCTGCTAACACTTTATTTTGATGCTCACCAACAGATATTCTACTGACTAGAAGTAACTGCAAGTACATGTCAAATTATTCTACTAACCCTAACCTAAACAGTCCAGTCATCTACAGTCTCAAATTACTAGTAATTAACATGTAGTTGCAAAGTTACTTATTGTTAGTAAAATGTCTTTCACGAGTTTGTTTCCTCATAAAATCTTTAAGCAAATAAGGTGAAGTGTATTTGGCTTGCTGTCCGCTGTGCTTCAACTCGAGCTTGGATATACCCCCAAGGGACTACTAGTGCCTGGAAGACTAGTACGATGGATGAGATGCCTAAATTGTGTGGTGGAGTTGGGGAGGTGGAGGGATATCGAAACAACTGATGCCAGAGCAGGGTGAGTAGCTGCTTATATGCTCTGGTCTTAATTGAAAGATTAGGGGTTCCCTCCTCTTGAAATTATGTTTGAATTTCACTAATTGAAAGATTAGATGGGTTCACTCCTCCCAAGAATTACGTTGTGAACTTCACAAAGTGGACCATTGAAATAAAGTGTAACCTTGACAGGTATAGTTTATCTGCATCCTGTCACTGTTTTTTTTTTTTTTTTTTTTTTTTAATACACTAAATAAATGTCAGGGAAACATATAAATAAATATTTATACTCACAGACATCTGACCAGCTTGAAGGGGGCATAAGATGGCATTCTCTGCCTGCACCAGCTCATCTGGGATCTCTTGATTGACACTTAACATGTTGCCAGCTCGTTTTGATTGGTGATGGGGCAGAAGACCAGAGTGGTGACTTCCTGTTGGATAAATAAGGACAATTTAGACACTTCACATTACAAACCAGAGATAGTGGCACATAGAACAGTGTTTGTACCTGGAATAACCTGCAGTGCTCCATTGTCCTCAAGTGAGTCATCAAGGGCAAGCCAGACAGACAGAACCGGACCTCCATCAAAACCCCAGTACCTAAAAACCAACACATGATGATACCTGAGCCAATAGAAAACCAAAAACACCATATTTAATTTCATTATGTGAAATGGTGCCTACTTCATGTCCTGGTGCCAGGCTACAAATGGCATCCCATTCTCCTTCTCATTGCTCAACTGGATGACACCATTGCTGTCTGGCTTTTTCACTGGATATTTACAAATGAATCTGGAGTCAAGTAGGATGACGTCGGGCCCCAGAACTGCAGTGACCACCTCAAGAAGCTTAGGGTGCTTGGCAAGGGCCATCACCCAGTCATACTCCTGGTGGATATTATGAAGGCTGTAAGCGGTGTAATCTACACCTGTAAAAGAATACTGGGGTTATTTCAATTCCAAACCTCAAGTCCAAGGTTTTCATATAAGTCAACAACAGGAATGCAGCAGTTCCACTGAACCTCACCATGTTTTCTCTCCAGCTCAGCGAAGGCATCCCGGGCCTGCTGCAGCTCTTCTGGACTCAGGATAGGAAGAGCCGACAGATACCCCTGCTGCTCGTACTGGGCCTGAATCTCAACCGCGTCTCTGTTCATGTCTGAAAAGGCAGTGAAACTTCCGCTTGTCTGCTTCGTCTCTAGCTTTCTCAAGGGCTCTGCTTAATCTCAGCAGTGCAAACTCCGCAGGGAGAGAGAACCTGTTTTTATAACCTGTGGTACAGAGTGGTGTGTTGGCAGAGAGAAAGATGGGAATTAAACTTTGGGTTCATGCTCAGTCTGACTCAGGCATTTCATTTTTCAACCTCTGAAAACCTCCTTGTCTTAAACGTACACCTTCACACTTATTAATGGCAAATTTATTCTGGGTTGTTTATGCAGAAACAGAGAGTCCTATCATGCCTGGAAGCAATGATCCATGAGCAATTAAATGGGAAGAGCATGTTACTCTTAAACACATAAGGGTGGAGGTGAGCCTCAGTTAGCAGTTCAATTAAATGCTGGCATCTATTTAGCCATCCATTTAGAACACATATTTTCAGTACTGAAGTTCACTGAGTGTGGCGCCAACAAGAAACACGCACCTGAGTCTGAAAGCTGTTGGTTTCTTTGTGCTCGGTCTTAGTCCAAACTACAGACAAAGATGAAAGAAATGAAGAATAAAACACAAACATATAAAACAATTGAAAATTCAAATTTAATTTAACCACGAAATAAAGATTAGCAATACCTGCTCTCTTCTGTTCAGGCTGTTGCTTCCTGAGGTATAATGCTCTTTCAAACTCATCAAACTGTGTACTTTTATATTCATTTGAGAATTAGGCTCCTCCTCCAGTACAACATCATGGCATACATACCATACCTAATTTTAGATTCCAGGAAAAAACATTTTCAATGTTGCAATATTCTCAGTTAATGATGCTGGAAACTTCAAGGAAGTCATTTCAGTTCAAGAGCATTTCCTTTTGTGAGAAAAAATAATTATTTGTGTGTAACTCTAATTACTCACAAAAACAAAATAGAGACCTGTCATCCTCAACCCGTGCTGAACGTGACCTTTATTGTCACCTAGTGGTGACCACATTCCTGTAAAGTGAAATCATTCATACATTATCATACATAGAATCTTTGACTTTTTTTTATCTTCCTTTCTTACACTATACCTAAACCTACCTGTTACAAGAACCTAACCTTAAACCTACCCAGGAGCCTAATGTCATTTTAACATTCTTTATATATATATATATATATATATATAATATAAAGAATATTTCAACATTTTAAAAATGTGTCTTAAGTTTCTTTTTCATTTGGACCCCACAAAGTAGTATAAACAAGGATGTGTGTGTGTGTGTGTGTGTGTGTGTGTGTGTGTGTGTGTGTGTGTGTGTGTGTGTGTGTGTGTGTGTGTGAGAACTTGTATTCATTCCCATTCCAAAAGATACGGAATGTTTGACTTTGTGGACAGAAGGACAAAATCTTTTATATGAGACTAAATGTTGACTCAAATCACTGTCGTCCTTCCCTACACTATACCTAAACCTACCCATCACAGGAGTCATTTTAACATTCTAACATATAATGATGTTTCAACATTTTAAAAATGTGTCTTAAGTTTTAAGTAAAATTGGCATGGATATAGAGGTTAAGAATTTGGGTCGTACAAACTTCTATATTGTTAATGTATATTTTATTGAAACAGTATATTTGAACATTTCAAAGTAATTATAAGGGACAATTCTAATGTGTTATAATCTAAAAAACAAAACAAGCAAACAATCAAAAACAATGACTTATATAACAAGTGCAAGTGCAGAGATCGACAATACTGGATAAGAGGCAACTTTTAATTTAAATTAATCATCATTCATATCCTGTTTTTTTCTTTTTCTTTTTTTTTATTTATATACTTTTCACTTTTAAATGCTATTGTTATAATACATATTTGGATTTTATTTGTTATTTTTAACCCTAGTGTCAATTGCTCATTCTTGCTGTAAAACACTTTGAACTTAATTTGGTTGGAAAAGTGCTATGAAAATAGAGTTGTGGATACAACTGAGCCAATATCCTGGAAAATTACAATGGCCTCTGGTTTCCTAAAAGTGCAAGAACATAAAAAAGTTTTTTTTTCTTTCTTCCTTTTAGTAATGTATTAGGAAACGGTCTATTGGCTGACATATTAACAAAACAGGCTTTTAAAGATTACAACATTTATTGTCTGACATGGATTGTTTGAGCTTCATGTTTTCAGTCATTGTATTGGTTCAGATGGTTTCACACTGAGATTACAAAAGTGCAGTTTCCATACAGTCATTGTACAAACACAACCCTTTCAAGAATATAAAAGAATATTACAATAAAAACTTCAAATAAATATAACTATTAAAAACGACCGTAAAAGATAAAAAAAGAGCTTGTTTCCTTTTCTTTAATATGATGTATAAATGTGTGTCAGTGTTCAGGGGAAGTCCAGCTGGCCGTGATGTTCACAGTGTTTGGGACAAACGTATCCACCCCGCTGCTCTTCTCTGTGCTTCCTCCTAACTGTTCTGGGCCGGTCCTGCTCGTTGTTGCAGCGATGCACCAGAACCGGATCTTTCTCAGCTGGAGATTTTTTCATCAGCAGTCTCTGGAGAATCTGTTTGTCTGAGCGTTCCTTGTGAAAATCATCCTCATACACCTTTAGCTAGAAAGCGAATGAGATACGAAAAAACATTAGATATCTGTTTGATTACACCTTTCATACACTGTAATTGTGCAGTTGCATTAAATGACACAGTATTAAAGTAAATAATGGCATATAACTAATATTAATGTTCACATAAATCCTTAAAAACCTGACAAGATAATTATCAGCGTTCCTGTAAAGTAATTAGTGTGTAAGATGCATAATCTATTATGACATATTCAACATCCTTGACATCACATCACATTAGTTTCAATGGAAAATACCAAACCATTTCCTTTTGCATAATATTTTTTGTTTATGTAACAGTATACTGCTAAGTCACAGTGGAAATCTTTGACGGAAATAATGATTGTGCTCTACAGGTGACAACATCATGATGAAATGTGTTCATTTTCTCATGGAAACACTCAGATTCAATCTGTTCTTACTGTAACAAAAACGGCTTACATATTAATTTATATTTTTTCATCAACTGAGTGAATTGAGTGTCTAAAATTCTGCTTATGTGTTCAATAGGTAAATGTGACTTCAAGTAGAACATGCTCCTGGATCAACATAGGTTTACAGTTAATGTCAAGTTAGGCTTACAACCAGGGTTAGGTGCTTCTACATCAGTGTTTTTCACCTATCATTTCACCTCTGATTTTAGGGATACATTAGGGTACGGTTGGAAATAGGGGAAGGGATAGGGCTTGGAATGTTCCAGGATCAACAGAAGATATCTTACTTGGCAAAATCACTGTGACTGTGTTCCATAATCTACTACATAAGGCAATAGACACAGGCAAGTAAAACACAAGCAAACTACCATCTGCCATTGGCAATCAAACTCTCAGTCAGTAGTTGTGGTAACACTTTACTATAAGGTCCCATTAGTTAATGTTAGTTAATTAACAAAGCGCAAATCATTTGTTGCAGTATTTATTAATCATTGTTAAATACAACTACTCATAGTTCACTTTAGCTCATGAACATGAAATAATGATAAATAGATACAACTTCTGATTTTAATAATGTATTAGTAAATGTTGAAATTAACATGAACTAAGATTAATAAATGCTTTAGAGGTATTTTTCATTGTTAGTTAATGTTAACTAATGAATCAGCCTACAAACAGATGAAGATCACCTTTAAGTCTTCCATAGGAAATAGTGATTAGTGGCTAACACCTGCCACCCAGTGGTGGAACTAGGTAACGGATGGTTGATCTGGAGAGGTTGATGCAGTCAAGTGCTCACCTGTTCCTGCAGTAGCGCCATCTGCTGACGCATTTCTCCCTCTCTGCGCCGCAGCCTCTTATTCTCCTGCAGCATGCGCTCATGGTCTTTCTGCTCTGTTTTATAATCAGCCTCATAGATTTTAGTCTGTGGATGAATACAAAGTCTATTATTGAATTTTGACTGTGCTTAGACAAATTTCACTGTGCTGTATGCAATCTGTAACACTTTAATCTCCACCTTTTTGTTTAAAATGTAAACTATATTTTTGTAAAAACATCTATGAAAGAGACATTTTTATATATAACGGTAAACAATTTTAACTGTCCATGTAATATTTAACCCCCCCCCCCCCCAAAAAAAAAAAAAAAAATATATATATATATATATATATATATATATATATATATATATATATATATATATATATATATATATATATATATATATATATATATATATATATATATTTTATTTTAGGACCATTAGACGTTTCTTTATTATTATTATTATTTTCATTGTTTGCTGTGCTGTAATGCAAAAAAATAAAATAAATAATGCAAAAATTAACTAAAGATATTTAATTATTCGACATTGTTAAAAATCATGTTCAAATGTATCAAATATGATCCATCAGGCTTTTGAATAAAGTCTATTTGTGCATCTCTCAATCATCATTATATTGCACTGCATTATATGTTTTACACCCCAAAATAAAAACTTGAGATTATTGGAAAATAGTTAAAACATTTAAATGCATTTTATGTAGTCTGCTTATAAAGATCAGAATTTCATTGTTCTTTTTGACCATATAAATATCAGCAATTGCAAGAAATTTCTGCACCAAAATGCATCTGAATAAAACAGTTTTTATAATAATAATAATAATAAAAAAAAAAAAACCTGAATAAATCTAAGGTGTTTTCCCTCCTTCAGTGCAGCTTTAATTTTGGCAGCAAATTTTGATTTAGTTTTAGTCATAGTCTTTTGACTAAAATTCCATTTAGTTTTAGTCATATTTTAGTCATCGGAAATTGTTTTAGTTTAAGTCTAGTTTTAGTCGACTAAATATCATAAGATTTTAGACAATTCAGTTAAATTGTAATGCATTAAACATTTCTCTAACAATACACAGATCCTATACACTGATATAGGTACATCTGATATTCCCCAAACTGTTTATGTTCACCCAACTGTACTTTGTAGTTTTTGACCGTTCAAGTGCAACAGGACACGAAAGAGCAAAATTCAGTAGGCCTACCTTTCAGGGATTGACACACTTATCATTGAGGTACTATTAAAGTTTTCGTTTAAAATTTTTATTAGATTTGATTTTTAGTTTTTCTGCTTTCATCATAATTTTAGTTAAAAGTTTTAGTTATTTTTTTTTTGCATTTAGGTCTTTTAGTTTTTGCTTTTAAATTTCTAAGTTTTTATTTCTGTTTGATATTTCAATACCTCAGGTTAAGCTAAAGCTTAGAAACTAGATGAAATAAAATAAGTTTACATTTTATATATTTATTTTTTATTTCAGTTAATGTTTATTTCAAGTAATGGAGATTTCTTTGTTTTAGGTTTAGTTAACTATAATAACCCTTATACTTGTAGAATATATTGAATAATGTGTCTAATAATGTTCTTATAGTCTTTCCTTCCTGTGACAGAAGATACAGTACTTTACTATGGATTAAATAGAAATTAAATTAAATACAGTTTATAGTGTAAACAAAATAACAATAATGACCACGAAAAAATAATAATTATAAACCATCCCAAAATGACACTTATTCTGAAATGTCTGCAGTCTGCATTGTAGGAGGCTACTCATGAGGAGATAAAATATGCATTCTAACAACCGTCTAAAACATACTACCATATAAACATCGTGTTTTAAACATTGTCATAATTCATCAACATTAGCTCATAAGCAATCTGCGCGAGCCTGTAGAGTGCGCAAGAGCGCCGCCTTTCCCGCGGTTAGATCAGCACGTTACACTTCAAATGTGCGCATCTTCCACACAGGACAGCAGTCCTGACTGCATATCTTCCCACATCGTCCCTCTCTTTCATTTTCGTCTCGTTTTTATCCGTTGACGAAAATTAGAGTAGATTTTAGTCATAGTTTTAGTCATTCATCAACGAAATTAACACTGCCTCAGTGTGAACACACACACACACACACACACACACACACACACACACACACACACATACTGGTTTTTGTGGTTTACGAGGACTTTGATGCTCAAACCAGTAGGATTGTGGTTTAGGGGGACACACCTTTCCCGATGCCCTACAGTGATGATAAAACTATCAAAAATTTTGTTTTGATCTGCAGATCACACATCTGGCTTTAAAGTTTCTTTACACACAACAGAACGGAAAATATGACAACATGACATATCAGTGGTATACAAGGACATTCCCGCCCATCCAAAAATGTTCCCGCCTATGACATAATTGTGATTTTTGGGTACAACCTGATTTATGAGGACACCTATTGTACAATACACAAAACATGTCATTTCTCTGGATTACAAGGACTAGTGTGTTTTACAGGTACATGACCACACACACACACAAACCTGACGATATGGTGTATTAGCAAGACTGAGGTGATTAATGAGTACCTGATCTTAAACACAATACACAACTGACACACTCCAACATTACAGGGACCAGTGTGTTTAATGGTACATGACCACACACAACACACAAACCTGACGATATGGTGTATTAGCAAGACTGAGGTGATTAATGAGTACCGGTTCCTCAATACAATACACACCTGACACACTCCAACATTACAGGGACCAGTGTGTTTAATGGTACATGACCACACACAACACACAAACCTGACGATAAGGTGTATTAGCAAGACTGAGGTGATTAATGAGTACCTGATCTTAAACACAATACACAACTGACACACTCCAACATTACAGGGACCAGTGTGTTTAATGGTACATGACCACACACAACACACAAACCTGACGATATGGTGTATTAGCAAGACTGAGGTGATTAATGAGTACCGGTTCCTCAATACAATACACACCTGACACACTCCAACATTACAGGGACCAGTGTGTTTAATGGTACATGACCACACACAACACACAAACCTGACGATATGGTGTATTAGCAAGACTGAGGTGATTAATGAGTACCTGATCTTAAACACAATACACACCTGACACACTCCAACATTACAGGGACCAGTGTGTATTAGA
This sequence comes from Chanodichthys erythropterus, assembly GCF_024489055.1. Lineage (NCBI taxonomy): Eukaryota > Metazoa > Chordata > Actinopteri > Cypriniformes > Xenocyprididae > Chanodichthys > Chanodichthys erythropterus. The sequence goes on along the minus strand of NC_090221.1, from coordinate 27,524,297 downwards.
AGTACTTTAATTATGACTTAAAATAACAACATAAACATTGAGTTTTTCCGGTTTTAACCATGTAATACCATCATGGAATGGCATTTTAAGGGGAAAATGAAATCCACAACTAAAAAACTAGGTCAATAACACATGGACAACTGTGTAATCTGTGTAATCAGAAAGCATACAGCAATATTAATGTTTTGACATATTGAAATGGCAACCATTCAAAACTTTGAAAAAATGTGAACAGAATTGTTGAGTCAAGTCAAGTCACCTTTATTTATAAAGCGCTTTTTAAACTACATATTGTTTCAAAGCAGCCCTCATAACAGGAACATTGTTCAACAAAGATTGTTTGGGCTGTACAGCAGAAGAGTATTGTGTCATTGTTCAGCCAGAGTCAGTTCAGTGTTGATTCAATTACGTTGTAAAACTCATCAGTTATTAATTTAGTTCACTTCATCTATACAGCAGCAGCAGCAGCTCTGGAGACAACAGTCATGTCATCGTCCAGCTCAGTTCAGTTCTCATACAATAGTGTCAATGCAGTCAGATCAATAATAATGTTGAATATTAAATTGTCATGTTTTTGTGACAAACTACTGCTTTAAAGAACAGTTAAACTTTAGAGATTTACAGAGTGAAGTCTTAGTATATTCATGCTCTAGAATGAAACTAACATAACCAACAACTAAAATAATAATCCTTATACAACAGCATCAAATGAGACACAATGCAACATCACTTATTTTGTGCTTTTTTTTTCAAGCTAATTCCTTGATTTCTTACAAAATCTCTTGTGTTTTGTCCACAATTTTCCTTTGGTCATATGTGCCTTAAAATGATCAATTACAGCTGTAACTTCAGCATCTGACCAGCAAACCTTTTGTCCTTTCCGTCTTGTCCTTTTCCTTTCCGTTTTTTAATTTCTGCCGAACTCTCATTCTCTGTACAGATACATACTTTATTAAGCTCCTACTCTATCAAAGCTCATGTACTTACAATGATGGTCGTACTCTAATTTAAACCTCAGGTACCTTGACAAACTCAGCAGTTTTCCAAATGGGCATCTTCTGAACATCTGCAAGAAATCAGTTACATACTGATCAGGAAACTAAGATTTAACTCTCAAATACCTAGAACTTAAAACTGGTTATACACCTGATATCTAAAAATAAAATTTCAAGTGACACAAAATATTATTCTGGAGATTAAATGTTATTAGCCTGTTAAAGGGATAATTCACCCCAAAATGAAAATGTGATGTTTATCTGCTTACCCCAGCGCATCCAAGATGTAGGTGACTTTGTTTCTTCAGTCGAACACAAATGATGATTTTTAACTCCAACCGTTGCCGTCTGTCAGCTGTATAATGGGTGTCAATGGAAACAATTCATAAGAGTCAAAACATATACATAGACAAATTCAAATGAAACCCTGTGGCTTGTGACGGCACATTTATGTCCTAAGACACGAAAAGATCGGTTTGTGCGAGAAACCAAACAGTATTTATATCATTTTTTACCTCTAATACACCAGTGATGTCTGATTGCGGTCTAACAGTGGAAGTAATGTCTAGCACTCATTGAAGTATATGCTCGAGACATCACTGCCGCTGTCAGAGCGCGATCAGACCTCACTAACCGAGTGCTGAGCGCAGTTGGACATGGTGTATTAGAGGTAAGAAATGATATAAATACTGTTTGGTTTCTCACACAAACCGATAGTTTCGTGTCTTAGGACATCAATGTGTCGTCACGAGCCGCAGGGTTTAATATGGATTTGTCTGTGCATGTTTTTTGACTCATAAATTGTGCTCCCATTGACACCAATTATACAGCTGTCAGATGGCAATGGTTGGAGTTAAAAATCATCATTTGTGTTCGACTGAAGAAACAAAGTCACCTACATCTTGGATGTGCTGGGGTAAGCAGATAAACATCAAATTTTCATTTTTGGGTGAACTACCCTTTAAAAATCTCCAAGTCTTTTACCAACACAAAAATGATAAACTCATTTGTATCAACCAGATTTACAATGTTGGTGCAACCCTGATTCCAATAATATTCTTATAGAAAAGTTGCACTATATAAGTGCAAAAATCTCTGTATATAATAACTGATTATTGCTCATTAATTATTACAATTAATGGCAAAAGGAATGTTTGGAAATATAAACTGATATTTCCTACTGACACACTACAGCAATAGATAAAAATAACTGGCTTAAAACCATTTTTCTTTTGTGAAAATACAAATGTTAAGTTGAACTATAAATATATAATTGTATCTATGCATTGTATTTATGACAATAATCTAAAATAATAATGGGTTAAAATAATAATAAACATAAACCTGTTAGTTAACACATACCAGCATTACTGGAGACGCCTGCGCAGCTCCAGCAGGAACAACATCCTGAGAAACGCTTTCATCAGGATCACTGGCATTAGGATCCATCATACTGATCTCATCTTGAAGAAAAACAGAATGTTAAAACACAAGAACATCTTCAGTTTAACCTGTTTTCAAAAGTAATTTATGAAACTTTATGCTGTTTAATAATAAATAAAAATAAAAATAATAACTAATACTTTTAGATGACTATTATTAGAATTATTGCCAAGACAGAAATATACTACTACTGTAAATGAAAAACTATTTTACAATACGACATTACAATACTTCTATCTTCATTTCTTCGCTTAAGCTGTTTCAGTGAAAACAGGTTTATAAATGCATCTTATTACAAATCAGGTGAAATACTTGAAACAACTGGCCACACAAATTTTGTAAATAATGCGAATGTGAAATGTGTAACTGGTGCTCGTTGCGTTCCCAAATGCATGTTAAACTGCTGAGATAGAGTTCACTACATTCATTCCCTGTGAACTGAGACATGGAAAACACCGAATCACAAGATGATCGAGTGAACAAAGTGTGATCTCCACTTTGAAACGGGGAGCGCAACGGACTACAGTCTTAATAAATTATCAGCTTTTGCAATTTGATAAGGGCACAAAGCCACATTGTGCTGTTGATTTTAGTTTGTTTGAAATGCTTTGCCAAAGCAATGAAACAAAACACAAAGACCAAAATTTATCTTATTTTGAGGTAGTGCTGGGTGGTATACCGGTTCATACCGAATACCGGTATTTATTTTTGTTATGATATGAATTTTGATGATACCGCAATACCGGTATGTGTCGCTTAACCAACGTTCAGAACGCGGCGCAGCCCGTCACTGTTTGAGAGCGTCCCGTTTCACTTGAAAGAATGAATGAAAACGAATGAGTGAATTCGGACAGCCGTTGTGTGTGCATCGGCTGTACACTCATTGTGGTGCATTGTGGGATTGAACGAGTGCACTCAATAACGTCCACTATGGTTTCGGACGCCACTACAAATGGCTGTCGCCTCAAATAATGCCCTATTTGAGGTTATAGGGGGCGATTTCGGATTCAGCCCTTGATTACAGCTGAGAATTCAACCAGCGCGCGAGATAGAGCGGTTTCTGCGCGGAGCGCCGTGATGAGATTAACAACTTTCTCCACATGGATCATATTATATAGACCGGAGCGAGCCTGTTTACGTTTTTTATGGACCTATTTCATATACTCTAGTGCTCTAAACATGAGCCAGCAGCGTGTATTCGCACATATTTCATCACGTCTTCTTCAAATGAAATGTAACGTTATGCAAAGGACACTGAACTGTACGTCTGATCACCACCGCGATGACACGATGGGTTATTCTGCAACACAGAAATAGACTGACAATTCAAAGAAGAATGGTAAAAAATGTAACTGCTTTATTTAACTGCTTTCTGTGTTAAACTTACGTGTGTCATTTGTTCAGAGACTGTAGTGCTCTTAAATGTACTGAAAATATCCTTAGTTTAAATGTTCTTCCGCGTTTCTCCATATTTTTGGCAGTTTGTTTTTATATAGCGTTAGATTTTTAAAATGCTTAAGGTGCCCTCAACTCTTCTTTTTTTCTATCTCCATGGTCATATTTTAATATTCATGTGTCTGTAATGAATGTGTTGCAGGTCTGAGTTTTATTGGTTGTTGTCTCCCCACAGCATCATTTTGTGGGGTTTTGTAAACCTGTATTAACTCTAGTGTAGAATTTTTCTACAATATTCACTCATCATGACAGTAAAACAGGGCATTCTAGTCAATCTACTGCAGTATTTCCTCTCTCAATCAGTAGAAAATGTGGTTAACGCCCAGTCATATATATATATATATATATATATATATATATATATATATATATATATATATATATATATATATATATATATATATATATATATATATATATATATATATATATATATATATATATATATACACTCACACACACCGTCATATACTGTGAAACCGATATAATTTTGAAAAATACTGTGATATAAATTTTTGGTCATACCGCCCAGCACTATTATGAGGCATATAAAAATATTTTCAGCTCATTTGGTTTAAACGTTTTTTTAAACCTGTTTACACCTGTTCACTTCATGCATTTTCTCTGAATGGATTGCTATGCAATAATAGAAAGACCAGGTGTAAATGCCCTCCAAAACGCATTCGAGACGGATTTAAATCCGATCGCTCAAATCACTTTGGACGTTGTCTAAAACAATACAGCTATGGAAAAAATTAAGAGACCACTCCAAGTTCAGAAATCAATGTTAAGTGGTCTCTTAATTTTTTCCATAGCTGTATATACATTTATACAATAATACATTTTACTCCTCCCAAAAATACTAAATAATAAACATGTGAGAATGTGTTATAGGCATGTTATAGAAAGATATGACAGCATTACTGCAGCATGCGTTGGCGCAGATGAACAGATGAGTATCTCTTCAGTAAGCTGACGTGCAAAATACCTCAAATGAAACTTAAAAAGTCGAAAACGCTCAACACACAATCATCTTCATTAAAAAAATGTGAGAATAAATGATTTGACCAGTGCTGATGCTGCTCATGATCAATAAAATGGAGCTCATAGCGGTAGCTTTTAATGATGTGAATACTGTTAAATCTGCGTATAGTAAGGGAATTGAAGACAGATCGCTGTAGCGCCTCCGCTCAAGCGGCTCGTGAATCGATCATCTCTTCCTACTAGTTCATTTATAGCATCAAATAAACATGAATGAACATCAGAAGGAATGTTGTTTAAAACACAGAAAGACATCAGTACACCATTTTTCCAAGTCCACCGAGGTTAATCTTAAACTCCTGACAGCTTTGGTTGGATGGTGGATTTAGCGTTATAATTGGTTAGATTGTTTGTCAATCAAACTCCTGGTGAAGGGTCAATTAAACTAGTATACGTTCAGCTAATTGTCAGCCTCTTACATGTCTGCGTCTCGAGAGATTGCAGAATTCAAGCGTCAAATGATGTTTTATAAACAAAATTTGGGAGGAGCGTGTTCAAGCAGTCTAATTGGCTCGAGAGGAGGTATATATACACTGACTAGAGCCGATCTCACCTATAGTTTCCTCGACCGTTTTCTGCATCCCGTCGCCACCCCGTTCCTTACTCTCAGTGGAGATATGAGGAAGTAATATGGATTTGGGCTAAATTTTCAAACTCTGATCCCTCGACCGCCTTGAACAGGACGCCAAATACACTTATTACACTTGGTTTTTTACTCTATTCAATTATTTGTAAGTGTGAATTTGTGAAAACAACTGCTACAGGTAATTGGACTTTATTTATTTATTTATTTATTATAGATTTTTGGCATTTTTTCATAAATTCAAATCTATAAATCCAAATATTTATTACATGTATGAAGAAAAGGTTCAGCACCCAAGGCTCTATCGCTATTGTCTCAATAGTGTTCAGTGTCTTTGGGCGGATTGGCATCAACGGCCATTAGGATTGTTTGTGATTTGGTCTTAGTGATTTAGGAGTCCTCTTGACTACTCCTAACCTTTTACAGATTTGGGAGCTAGTTTTAGCACTAAAATGTTTTGTGAAATACTCTTAAGAGCAAAAATTAGGACTGACACGCCGATTATAGAGTTTCTCATAAATCGGCATGTCAGGAGCTACTTTTAGCCGTAAGATGTTTTGTGAATATGGCCCCTGATTCTGTACAGACACATTTATGTGGCCAATCGTAAATGAAATTGTTTGAACAAATCAGTAAAAAAACACATAAAATGACCAGGTGTTAACAGGCCCAAAGATTATGTGAAAAAGTTCTCACTAGACTACCATTTTCTAAAAGGATGCAATGCTCTTTTTATTACCTTCTCCGTCTAAAACCATCTTGATTGTCCATTGATAACTGGTCCTTCTCAGGGCTCACCTGAAAGCAAGGTAAAGAAAGAAAAATAAACATTCTACTACAGACAAAGGATTCAGAGATGATCCAAATGAAGCAGTACAGAAACTTAACACTGATTAACACTGACTGATCACTGTCAACTGAAAACATACAATGAAAACTATTTTACATTACAGGGTTTTCCACAATAAATGCGAAGAAAAAGTTTGGAATTTAACATATCCTATTCATTCACAAATGAAATAATTAATTCTGTCAGGACAGATGACAAAAGAAAGAGCTTAGAACAATTTTATATTTAAATATCTGTACATTTAAAAGTAAAAAGTCACTGAGTGGCCAGTTTGAACAAATGAACAAAATAATACATTACATTGCAAAAGTGGGAGGTCTATTATTTTTTTACATTTACACTCCAATACTTAATAAAAAGATCATTTGACACACAGCATCAAGATTATTTTGTTCCACCCATTGCTATGGTTATCAGCATCAATTGGATTTAATTGCACATATAAATACATTTGTCAATCCAGAAACTATGCAATGTGTAGTTAGCAGCATAAACAAATGTGTTATATAGGCCTACAGAAATCAAAGATCGCTGCCATATTAGCCACTGAAGCTATCGATTACAACACGAGAAACACAAAGCTGTACTTCTGCAGAAACGTCCGTTATAATAAATGAAGTTGTGTGTGTGTGTCTGTCTACGTTGTGCATCTTTTATTGGCATTGTGTCAATACTTTGTTGGTTATAATGAAAGGATTCAACATGCAGCACTCGCGCTAAGCAAAAACTCAGACTAACAAACGCATCCGATTGGCTATTGTGTTCACATGCTCAACACAAATGTCTTCAGGTATGATGGTACATTTTAAACCACTCCGTTTTAATAGTGATCAAACTAATGCGTTATAGTAGTGACCTACACATTTAAAACAGTGACAAGTTAACATTAAAATCATGCATATAGTTAAAACTCTATAAATATACTGCCATAACCAATCAGGGATTCATGATATATCAGCCACCATATCTTACTGGCCGATAAATGCTCATTTTAATGTTATCATTCTCAGTCCGAACTAGGCCGATATTTTAACACTGATAAATAATGGATTATATGATGTGCGTTGTTCTCCATGATAGTATTGAACTGCTTGAAGGAAGATACAGTTACGGTGAATCACAAATCTGTGAAATCAGAGCGTTGTTACACGAAGAGCACATCTGCGGAGTTACACCTTTATGACTAGCACAGTCAGTTTGCTTGTGCATTCGCAGCCTTTTGTGGAATTATAAGTTGAATTTTTTTATTTTGTGTATATATCTGATTAAACTCATATAGGATGCATTTGGTTGAGTTAATGAACGCGGCAGGAAAGCGCTTCATTGTAGGCCTACCGGTGATCATCTCTTCAGCATGCGCACTCAAACAGCAATGGATAACATTAATAACTATAGCTGGGACTGTCATATATACATAACATTATAATGAGAACACGACTGTAATAAAACGCTGTGAATTATTTTGGATTAGTTGCCGTTTTTTAGTGTGTTGTTGTGGGGAGCGTATCCAGAACACTTTGTGACTTAATTCATGTACATCTGTGCATGAGTTTGTGCAGGTATAAGTTGTAATTTTTTTGTATAAATATCTACTTTATCATATATAAGTTGCATCCCGTTGAGCGAAAACCATCTAACAAAGCGCTTTGGTTTATGGGTGTTCATTCAGCTCTTCAGGTTCATGCTAAAACAGTGTTATTTGAAACAGTAATGCTAAAGATGTTTAATAAAGATGTTTATATACACTTTTTTTTTTCAAAAACATTACAACTTGTATTGTTCTTATTTTCATCAACAATATGGTTTGAGTAAATCATTTCCCAACAGGCTTTCATTTTATTCATCCATAGCACATGTATTGTGTTTCTTTTTATGTAGCCTAAGTAATGTTGACCAATAACTTGTTTGCATTTTTATTTAATTTTATTTATTATTAGTAGTAGTAGTAGTGAGGCAATATATATATTTTTTGCAACTTTACAATAAGGTCTCATTTGTTATTGTATTAACTAACGTGAATCAACTGAGCAAAACCCTTGTAAATGTGAGTTAATAATGCACTGTGAACTAACATGAACACGCATATTTTAGGTTAACAGATAAAACACTGGATCCTAAAATGTCTTGGGAAATGTTGAGATTAACCTTAGCTAAGATTAATAAAACTTCGACAGGATTTGTCCATTCATTGTTAGCTCATGTTAACTAATACTAACAATAAACTTTACTGTAAAGTGTTGACACTTTTTTAAATAAAGAAAATTGGCCATATGAATGTACACCACCGTTCAAAAGTTTGGGGTCAGTATGATTTTTTTTAATGTTTTAAAAGAAGTATCTTCTGCTCACCTAGCCTGCATTTATTTGATTAAAAATACAAACAAAACAGCAATATTATGAAATATTATTCCAAATTAAAACAGTTGTTTTCTATGTCAATATACAGTAAAGTGTAATTTATTTCTGTGATCAAAGCTGAATTTTCAGCATCGTTACTCCAGTCTTCAGTGTCACATGATCCTTCAGAAATCATTCTAATATGATGATTTGCTGCTCAAGAAACATTTATGATTATTATTAATGTTGAAAACAGTTATTTACATTTTTTTATGATGCTGTGGTGAATAGAAAGTCCAAAAGAACAGCATTTGTCTGAAATCTACATCTTTTGTAACATTAAACACTACCGTTCAAAAGTTTGGGGTCAGTAAGAATTTTAATTTTATTTTTGGGGGATAGAAATAAAATTAATCAATACTTTTATTCATCAAGGATAAGTTAAACTGATCAAAAGTGGCAGTAAAGACAATTATAATGTTAGAAAATATTCTATTTTAAATAAATGCTGTTCTTTTGAACTTTCTATTCATCGAAGAATTTTGAAAAAAAATTGTACACAACCGTTTTCAACATTGATAATAATAATAAATGTTTCTTGAGCATCGCATCATCATATTAGATTGATTTCTGAAGGATCATGTGACATTGAAGACTGGAGTAATGATGCTGAAAATGCAGCTTTGATCACAGTAATAAATTACACTTTACTGTATACTGACAAAGAAAACAGCCGTTTTAAATTGGAATAATATTTCACAATATTACTGTTTTTGTTTGTATTTTTAATCAAATAAATGCAGACTTGGTGAGCAGAAGATACTTCTTTTAAAACATTAAAAATTCTTACTGACCCCAAACTTTTGAATGGTAGTGTCAAAATAATTGTAAAAGTAAAGGAATCTTATACTGGATCAAACTAGACTGCTGTACTGTATATGTTTGATTTATGCTGAAGTGTTTGGGACACGGTCTATTGTTTTTGTAATCAGGCTCTCAAAGTATATTAGAATTTGGATTTAGATTTATCTGCCAATGTATCATTTATCACCTTTCAAATATAAAAAATTATTGGTTATCAAAATTGGCCCAAATTTTCCTGTCAGCACATGCCTAATTTGATTTCCAAAAAGAAAAACAATACCTTCTGTACATCTCTGACTTCTGACTGGGACAGAGTGTTCATTTTGAGAGCAGAGGGTCCAACCTCACGGAGAGTCTGCAAACATCAAATTAGACATAAACACTGGTCTGAATATGTTAACAGCCTAGATCTCACAAGAGTCTCTGCTACATTTGCTCATTCTCTTACAGCACAACTCTCACTTACCTGGTGTAGGCCCACAGTAAGAGCACCACAATCGTCACTGATGACAGCGGGGTCTCACGGCTTATCTGAAAATAAGAAATAAAGCTTTATATACAATCACTTCAACTAAGAGTTGCAAACCTTCAGTATATATGAAATATATCAAAGGGGTAATGTACAGTTAGACAGTAATTAATGCAAATTAAACATGGACAGGATGATCAGTGTCAACCATTCACAGCTTCCGATCAATAAATATGTGCACATGAAATATTGATTTAAGATCATATACAAGATCACATAATAGATCCATTTCAAATCAATATTTCAATATTTAAAAACCCATGGTAATGTTCATGGCTTTATATATGCATTACATTATGTGTGTGTGTTCATCACAGTATGTCAGGTTGTGTGTAGCTTTACACCTGTTTTATGAGGACACGTGTTTTATGAGGACATCATGAGAACATGTTCTTCATGTTTGACTTGACTGAAGAATCTCAGTGTGTTGTTAGATTGACAGAAGCCTGGTCTATGAGGACACTAGTTTTAACGGGACACTGATAACTAGATACATTTGGATGGCGCCCTGAGTTCAGGGTTAGGGTTAGGGTTAGGGTTAGGTTAGGGGTATGTATGAGAGTGATAGTGGTGAAACGAGGTGTGCTAGTTGTACAGTAAGTGATCATGACTCACTTTTCACACACACAATCATAATTCAGTGACTGATAACTGTGGCAAACAATCTGCTTCTTAGAAACACTGAAATCTGTTCTATTCTTTAAAAGGTGCTAAAGAGGATCTTTTCGTCGACTGAGAAACCAAAGACTGTTACTGAGTTTTTGAAATGAGCGCATGCGTAAGAACAGCCCCCCTCCTTCACAGCTCATTTCACGGGAACGCCTCCCAAAACTCCTGCACAAGTATTAGATCACGAGTGTTTACCACCGGCATTCGCTGTGTCGTGTTAGTGGATTCATTATGTCGGACTCACCGCAGGTAACTCATAATCTGCAGCTGTTACTCCTGTCTCCTGACAAAAACATTGCATGCGGCGCCTGTGGAGTTTGGAAAGTTACTGGAGCGCAGCCGCGCTCGTCTCTCACAAGGAACGTCACGGCAGTGATTGACAAGCCAGAGGGCCAACCGTTTACGCGATTGGCTGATGTTTTTAAGGCCCTACCTCGTGCACAGATTATGTATATTAATATTATTACTTTCAGTGCACCTAATAAATAGTCTTTTATCAGTTAGTAAACACAGTTTCAAGTAATATTGCAAAAATGTATAAAACAAAACATCCTCTTTACCACCTTTAAGGACTAACTCAATTATTACTTTACTTTTATTTGATACCTTTATTGTTGCTGTATCTTATTCTTCTGAATCTGATTCTTCTCAGTTACCATCTGAAAATAAGAAAGAAAAGCAAATAAAAATCAAATCAAAATAAAAAAAAAACAATTATTCATTGCAGTATTACTCATTGAAAGTCAATTTCAACTGAGGGTGCTTCTTTTTACCTACTTCTAAAATGATTATATCTAATCTAACAAACACAATAATGAGTTTTCAATATTGACATTTGCTACAGTGAGCTGTGAATTATGGGTTATCAGTATCAATCCCAATCTTCCATATGGGTGCACCCCAGAGTCCCGGTAAAACGAGTGTCCTCATAGACCAGGCTTGTGTCAATCTAACAACACACAGAGATTCTTCAGTCAAGTCAAACATGAAGAACATGTTCGCATGATGTCCTCATAAAACACGTGTCCTCATAAAACAGGTGTAAAGCTACACACCACCTCACATACTGCCATGAACATGCATGTAATGTGATGCATATTAGGGCTGGGCGATATATCGCATGTGATTGTCACGCGCATTTCGTCAGTAAAGCCGGTTCCCTGATTGCCGCTAAATCGCCATCACCTGCTTTCAAATTTAATAGACAGAGCCGTAGATCACTGACAAGCTACGCAATATCGCGTTCATATCGCAGATGAATCGCCTTCGATAATGAACGCGATATTGCGTGGCTTTTCAGTGATCTACGGCTCTGTCTATTAAATGGCGCTCCATTTGAAAGCAGGTGATGGTGATTTAGCGGTAATCAGGGAACCGGCTTTACTGAAGAAATGCGCGTGACAAAAGCATGCGATATATCGTGCAGCCCTAATGCATATATAAAGCCATGTAGGGCTGCACAATATATAGTTTTGTCACTGATACCTATCTGTGGGTGTGACATTGCAGTACAAATGAAGTCAAGTAGGCTATAGGGATCATAGTTGATCTGCGATCCATACGGACTACGGCTGCACGATGTATGGTTTTAGCATTGTATCCCGATGTGTGCATCCACAAAAGTCACATCACAGGATGTGCAATGTCAAGTGTAGGGATCGTAGTTGATCCGAACGGTCCAGCTGCCCCCGGTTAAGAGCGCATGTGACTTTTACAAATGTCATTTGCTTGTGTTTTTAAGTCCTGTCAATTTAAACATCAAACACACTATGACTGGAACTCGCGCTGTTTTCTGACAGACAGATAGCACGTGAACACAGAGTTCAGTTCTCTTTCTCTTATCTTTGAGCTTGAACAAACACTCTCAGCGAAAACAGTTGGTTCTGTGTTGTAAACAATTAAGAAAACGGATGCATATAATATTGGACCCATACATGCTTTCCTCAATGTGTGTACCTCAATACAGTTAGATTAACCTGAAAAACATAAAGCACTGCTTATTTTAATTTGTATCTTATTTTTATTGTGTTTATCTAAGCTTGTAATTCGTTTATTATTCTCTAAGCAGATGCACTACCCTACAAAATGATCCCAATCATCCTAGAATGATTAATTATTTTCAAATAGTGCTATTCAATTCATCTGGTGGAATTGTTTTCATATCGCAATATATAAATTGCAGAAAAACTAAATATTGCAATGTCAGTTTTTCTGCAATATTGTGTAGCCCTATTTCCCTGAGTAACATTTAACCTTTAATAATAAAGCAAGTAAAATCATGACTGTAAATAACATATAATATACCTGACACAGGTGAAATCACTGATGAATCTTTGTGAATACTGTATGTCTTCCTCCTGAGATTGGGCTTTCTCCATCACTGTTTCACTTCAGCATGATCTGATGTGTCTTCTGTCATCTTCTGTTTTTAGTATAAACGTCAAAAGATAAATTATAGTAAACAGCAAGTTATTTTCATACTTTATTGTATGATATTTAAGAATTATGTATAATTGAGGATCAATATTCCTTCATAAATTTTCACAATTGATAAATTATAGACAATAATACTGACAGCATTAATTTGACTGAATAAGACTGACAGTTCTGATACATCTTATCATAGCCAGTAAATCTTTGTTTCTTAATGTCTTTAAATCAAGCAGAACTGTAGTAATATTTACAGTAGGCTGGTATGTGAGGATACTGTACTGGGTGAAATGCCGTCCCCTTCAGACTGTAGTCATGACAACGCCTTATTATGATGGCTTGGCTAGGTTATTGCATGCGATCAGAAAATGATGCAGTTACAATTATAGTTTAATCGAAAACCAGCTTTAAATGACAAGCATCGCTGATTCCCTCCTGACAGTCTTTAAACACAATCACAATCTCGCTAGCGCCGTTAGCATCGCGAGCTAGCTGTTTTATAACTGTAAAACGAGCTGCAAAGAGCTTACAAAACATGAACAAACAAGCCAAACGGACCCACAAGCATTTAAAAAGCAGATCAACTTACCTTTAAAATAATAGTAGCCTCCATCAGGTGCTCAGATGTCTTCTCAGGTGCAGCTTCTATCCGGCCCAAACAGGAAATGAACGCGAAGACTCTTATTATAAACCATACTTAATATAATATACGCGGGATTAAAATAATAATAATAAATATATGTGATGTGAGCGCACGAGTTAATGTGTGGTTGTGTTTACATGAATAGCATATGCTAACGAGCTAAATAAACTGTATAAATACTGAGTAAACAGCATTCAAGTTATTTTTATACTTTATTACATGACATTTAAGGGATATTTTTAATCGAGGATCACTATTTATTCATATATTTAATTCACAAATAAAAAATTATAGGCAATAACACTTAAATAATTAGTATTTTGCATTAACTCGCTTGTTATACAGACCTATGCTGAAGCTGAAGCTGAATGAAGCTCCGCCCACCGGCGCCATCTTGTCTCGCTGTTGTTCATTGCGTATGCAACCAATAGGAGCTGCAGAATTAGGCTCCGCCCGTCGGCGCCATCTTGTTTTCGTGATTTCCCGCCTACCAGTACCGATCTGACCAGTCACAGGCCTCAATACTTACACTTGTGTGAAAAATGCAAATTTTCGATGACGCCGGTACAGTACCAGGACCCGGCTGCAGGGGCGCACTCTCGTACACAGAGGATACACAGTGTATGGTATAAAATCAGGTTTTTGTGGTATATAAGGACATGCCGCGAAAATTGGAGAGGGTGCTTCTGGGACATAGAGAAAGGCATCTACATTGCCGGAATTACAAGGACATGGCCTGTGTCCTCATAAACCCAAATGTCCCCGTAATGCCGGTGCGTATTCAGGTCAAAAGTCCTCGTAAACCACAAAAACCAACACACACACACACACACACACACACACACACACACACACACACACACACACACACACACACACACACACACACACACACACACACGTTCATTTTTGTGAATTGTGGGGGCATTCCAGAGGCGTAATGGTTTTTATACTGTACAAACTGTATTTTCTATCCCCCCTACACTACCCCTACCCCTAAACCTAACCATTACAGGAAACTGCACACTTTTACTTTCTCACGAAAACTCATTCTAAATGATTTATAAGCCTTTTGAAAAGTGGGGACATGGGGTGATGTCCTCATAAGTCACCTCTTTTTGTAATACCTATGTCTCATTATACACATTTGTATCCTGATATGTCACAAAAACGCACACACAGGACTCACCTGACATCGCAGCGCCTCCAGCTGTTCTTTAAGATCCTGAACCTCTCTCATTGGGTCAGACCGGATCTCTATTCCCATAGCAGCCAGTCTGAGGCTTGACTTTGTGCCTGGTGACACAGTAGACCGTACTTCCAGGGATGGTTTAGAGGGCAGCTGAAGTAGATGAGAGTCCGATGTGCCACTGATATCTGCAGTCTTCCAATGGAGAAAAAGTAAATAAAAGTGTTAAAAGATAAACACTTAGCATACTGTAAATCGCTGGTCCGACTGATTTTGTAAGCTGACCTGTTTCCCTGTAGTCCACTGATGAAGATCTGTTTGATGCAGTCGGCTCTCCAGCAGTCTGATATACTCCTGGAGATGCTGATTTTTCTTCAGCTCCTGCATCAGTGTTTGCTCGTAATATTCCCTTTTATTCTACAGACACATACAAACAGACAAAAGTGTCAGTGTCTGCTCACGTATCTACTTCTGAACTACTTAAAAACATCAGTCACACCATAGCATTTCATGAAAATGTGCAATAGATAAATAAATAAATAAATACATTTAAAAATAAATAAATAAATAAATAAACCAGGGCTACAAACTGAATTATATAAATACAAAGGATAATCAATGAAAGGAAATGAGAAACAGGTGCAAATCACAATCAAACAATAAGTAACCAAGGAAACAAATGCAAACAAACAAACAAACAAAAAAAAAACAGAACAGGAAACACTGCGAAAAAACAAAACAAAACAAACACAAAAAAAAAAACAAACAACTAAAAATCCAGCTCAAATACAGACCGTTCCTGGGTGGTCATTTTAATGTGACATCACAGAAAACAGCGTAATTAATGATATCAAAAATTATTATTTTTACTAGTAAGAATTTTATTTCTGATATGTGAAATTGGAATTTCAACTAGTAAGAAATCAATTCTTGATATCATCAATTGAATTTGAATGGCTGCCTATTGTGACATTTCACTAGTGAAAATACAATTACAGATATCAAGAACTGTAGTTTTTACTAGTGGAAATGTAATTCCTGATATCAAGAATTGAATTGTTGATATCAAGAATTCATATCCTGAGAATGAATAAAAGTAAAAATGGCTTGCCATAGCTGCCTTTCTGAATATCTTACTGTATAATGTGATGTGACATTAGATGCTTTTAAAAATCTCCAAAATAGCCTGCACAGTAGATAATACATGAACCCTTTACAGACAAAAATGGTCCCTGATAAGAAGAGAAGCCTCAAAAATTCATTGATGAACCTTTATTTTTAAGATTGTGTGATATGTAACCACCCTGCAGTCAGCCAAAAATCTCTAGCATTCACTTGCCTTTACTAGCATTAACTGACAAAGTCTTTCTTGTCAATTATTATCAACAACTACTAGTATAACCAAACAACCCTCTTCAGATTACATCTGTTCACTGGTAGACCACGGGTTGACTTGGCTTCTTCCTGCTGTTCATAAATCTACACTTGAATGTTTTTAGCAGTGCGTTATAGGGCATTAGTGTGCTGAAGTATGGGAGCTTCAAAAGGGATCAGAGTGAGCTTGCAAGAGCCTCATATTCCTGGCTCTCACCCATGCAGAGCGATCATCTGAACTAATTACTCCAAACAACATATTATGACCTGAAGCCTTCCTTTGGCTTTCTTCAAATATAAAGCAGTCCAGATGTAATAAATCAGGTGAGAAATGACTCATCACACATATTGCTTTTCCCATCACTCAAAGAAGCAGGGTTTGTGCACCTTATGGCAGGTCATGGACTTGCACAGATGGTGTGTTCCAAACTCAACATCAGTTCTAAACCCTAACTGTGAAATCTGATTGGCTAATAGAAATGTGGTTTAGGGACCAACAAGGCGTCCCCTTGGAATTATAAGGTTCTATCTGACATTTTTGTCAAAATTTAGTTATTCACATATTCATATTCTGTAACTTATTTACATTATGTGATGCTTCTTTTTTTTTTAAGTTGTGTACATTTTGGTAGTTTTTTTTAGAAAACATATCTACAAGTCGGTTCTATAAGGTTCTATCTGCATGAGCCAGTCTCATGATGGACTATTTTATTTATGATCTTGTCAATGATAGCAGCCCGAATTCCATGAAATTAGTCTTTTTGTATATTGCTGAGGAGTTATTTTCAGTTAGACACCATGCTATCCAGCAGCACTATTAAGAGGATAGGTCCGATTTTTGTAGTCTATTTGCTTTACTCCAGTCATGTCATACGATGGAAAGTTATGTATATATTAGTTTATGTTTTAACCTTGATCCATCCTGTGTACTTGTACTGAGCTGTATGTACTATGTAGCTATAAAGCTATATCCTATGGCACACTGGATTAAAGGTACCATCAAACGTTTTTTTACAAGATGTAATATAAGTCTAAGGTGTCCCCTGAATCTGTATCTGTGAAGTTGCAGCTCAAAATAAATAAATTTTAATACATTTTTTTAACTGCCTTTTTTGAGGCATAATTAGAAATGCACCGATTCAGGCTGCAGCCCCTTTAATTGCTCGCGCTCTCCACCCCCTCCCGAGCTCTCGACTCTATCATTGCATAAACAAAGTTCACACAGCTAATATAACCCTCATAATGGATCTTTACAAAGTGTTCATCATGCAGCATGTCTAATCGCGTAAGTATGGTATTTATTTGGATGTTTACATTTGATTCTGAATGAGTTTGATAGTGCTCCGTGGCTAACGGCTAATGCTACACTGTTGGAGAGATTTATAAAGAATGAAGTTGTATTTATGAATTATACAGACTGCAAGTGTTTAAAAAATGAAAATACCGTGAATACAGTAAGAAATTATGGTAACTTTAACCACATTTAACAGTACATTAGCAACATGCTAATGAAACATTTAGAAAGACAATTTACAAATATCACTAAAAATATCATGTAATCATGGATCATGTCAGTTATTATCGCTCCATCTGCCATTTTTCGCTGTTGTCCTTGCTTGCTTACCTAGTCTGATGATTCAGCTGTGCACAGATCCAGACGTTAATACTGGCTGCCATTGTCTAATGCCTCGATCATGGGCTAGCATATGCAAATATTGGGGGTGTACATATTAATGATCCCGACTGTTACGTAACAGTTGGTGTTATGTTGGGATTCGCCTGTTCTTCGGAGGTCTTTTAAACAAATGAGATTTATATAAGGAGGAAACAATGGAGTTTGAGACTCACTGTATGTCATTTCCATGTACTGAACTCTTGTTATTCAACTATGCCAAGGTAAATTCAATTTTCAATTCGATGGCACCTTTAAAGTTAAATTAAAGTTAAAGTAAAGTTACATTGTTGGTAAAAACGAGTTGTTGCATAGTTGAAGTATTTTAAATATTTTAAATGTGAAATATTTTTCAATGTTTATTAAACTTGCTCTGTTTTCCTGCAGTTTTTTTAGTCTTAAAATGTCTTAATTTGTTTAGAATATTAAGGCTTAAAGGTCAAATACGCAACAATTTAATTGGTGGGGTCTTAATTACAACAATAAATGTTAGCATGTTATTTCAGCCATACTGATGTCTAGAGATAAAGCCACTGTACATGTCCCTCTTTCTGTGCAATAAAGTCCTGCTCAGATCTGTTACAGTAGCTGCTTTCTGTCTAAACAAAAGGAAACTTAAACTTAAATGGTTCCTGCAATAATGTGTTAAATTACCCACCATATTCCTACCTAAATTTAACATCTGCACTGGACAAAATATTTAGCACTGCCTTTTATGCTTAACTTGATCAAGAAAAAAAAATTATTAATTTAAAATATGAAATAAATGTCATAAAAACCAATGAATTTAACTTTCTCATGCATGTCAACACATTGTTACAACATTAATTTTGTGTTTTAAAAGAAATTGTAAGTAAACTGTTTGTGTTTCTTGATTATTATTTTTTTTGGCAGATAGAACCTTATAATTCCAAGCGAAAAGTTTTTTTTTTTTTTTTTTTTAGAATTAGAAGGTACTTATCTGCATTTGACCAGTTCCAAAAATCCCCATTTACAAATTTGAGAGGATTTTGATATTGTACATTTAGAATACATTTAGGGTCCCTGTCATTTTCATGTTTGAAAGAAACTTGTTCCCCATATACTTTTTGCTATATGGAATGCAAAAACTTTGAAGCTCAAAATCTCAAAACTGCTCAGAACGTAGATAGAACATTATACTTCGAAGTGGACGAAGCATGCTGATCCAAAAACACATGGCAAAAAAGTCATATTGAGTTTCCCATAGTTTCTTCTTTATCTGTTATTTTGCTATTTCTGTTTCTCTTTGATGATTCAGTTTGATCCAGTTTAGAATATGTCACACACTTATTGGTTCCTCTTATTCCATTTTACAATTACAGTGTGTTTTTTGAGACAGACACACAAAATGTGTTAGCAGCTTCATGTTATTTTTTTTTTAAATCTTGCATATGAAAGTGGTCACTAGGAATTGTACTAAAGCCGATGCATGTGCTAAGTGATAACAAGTCTGTGAGTCAACGTTGCAGCTCAATATGCAATTGTAATTTCATTATTTCAAACTTAGTATTACCGTAGCTGATGTCCAAAAATGTGATCTATAACAATATTAGCTGTTCTGTTTAGTGAAAATAGTGATGCTAAAAATTACACACTTAGCCTTCAATGCACCTCTTGCCACAAACATATGTGAGTGTATGTGTCTGCCCACGTACTTGTTCATGTTCTACTTTGAGCAGAAGTCTGCTGTTGAGCTGTTTGAGGGACGTGCTTTCCTCCTCGAGAGCTGCCACACGCTGCTGGAGGCCCACACTTGTGCTGTGGTAGATGTGATCCCACTCTTCGTTTAGTTTCATCAGCTGACACACACACACACACACACACACGTTTTATGGGTACTTTCCATAAACATAATCATTTTTATACTGTACAGTCTCTATATCCTACCCCCTAACCCTAACCTAAACGTAATCGTCAAACACAAAACTTTCTGCATTTTTACATATCATACAGTATATATATCATACAGTCCATTACTAGGATCGCATTGCAATTGTGAGTTTATATCACGCAATTCTGACTTTATAACTTACGCAATTGTGAGAAATTTTGTTTTATTTTTTATTCAGTGGCAGAAACAAGCTTCATATATGTTTGATGCATGTACCTAATTAAAGACATCTAATATAAAGTAGGACCACATTGGGTCCCCAAAAATGAAAGACACCTTACATAGTGACATAAAAATTGGTTACAGTCTGTAATGAATATTATAGGAATACTATATATGGGACACTTAATTAAAAAAAAAAAAAAAAAAAGTAAAAAAAAAAGTAAAAAAAAAGTTGTAATAATAATAATAATAATAATAAAAAAATCCCCCTTCCTTTCCTTTTTATGGTAATTTCAGAAAATTATACATCACATACACTTTATACTAGTTGATTGAGTACTTGGGTCATGGTGATTTATTCTACCTCTTTGTTGAGTCTACGCAGTTCAGTGTTTTTGTTGAGGAGCTGAAGCTTCTCTTCATCAGAGGAGGTGATTGACATGCTTTCTGTGATAAGGGTTAACTGCTCCTCCCCAGAGAGAAGGGACTCCTCCTGTGCCACATCCTCCACCTGCCTACAACAAATGCAAATACACACACATTCTTTGTTTGTTTATTTTCCACAGCCATAGGGTTCAACACTGTGCTGTTATTCATTACAGTCTCATGATGAATGACTCATGCTAAACTGTGACATAGTATGAGCTATTAAAAGTTACACAAACAAATCACTGACGTCCATGAAAAGAAAATGACTATATAAAAGCTCTGGGAAATTTGAGCTGGGAGAATTTTCTGTTTCTATTCTCCTTTTGTGTGACTTGTAAGACCTTCGTTCATCTTCAGAAGACAAATTAAGATATTTTTGATAAAATCTGATGTAACACTTTATTTTATAGTGCTGTAGTTACACGTTACTACATGTATTTAATATAGTAATAACAGTAAATTATGCATAATTACAAGTAACTAACCCTAAACCAAACCCTAAGCCTAACTGTAACTCTATAGTAAGTACATGTAGTTAATTGGTAGTACTCAGTACCTATTTGAGTAATTACAAAGTAACTACGGCACTGTAAAATAAAGTGTAACCAATCTGATCAGCAAGATCATTTATTTTTTCAGTGCCCAGAAAGGTACTAAAAACTTATTTAAAACAGTTCATTTGAGTACAGTGGTTCAACCTTAATATTATAAAGTGAAAAGAATGTTTTTTTTTTTTTTGTGCGCCAATAAATAAATAAATAAATAATGACTTTATTCAACAATCTAGTGATGGGTGATTTCAAAACACTGCTACACGAAGCTTCAAAGTTTTATGAATTTTTTTGTTTTGAATCAGTGGTTCAGATCGCCAAAATCATGTGATTTCAGTAAACAAGGCTTCGTTACATCAAAAGTTTCTCAAAATTTCAATATTTCATGTGACTTTGTCAGTTTGATACGCACTCTGAACCACTGATTTGAAACAAAAGATTTGTAAAGCTTCGAAGCTTCATGAAGCAGTGTTTTGAAATCACCCATCAATAGATACTGTTGAATAGTTGTTTTTTGCCGCAAAAAAAGTTCTCTCGTCCCTTTACAATATTAAATATTATGAACTGTTTTAAATAAGTTTTAGTACCTTTCTGGGCATTGAAAAAGGAAATGATCTTGCTGGCAATAGAGGCCTCACTGAGCCATTGGATTTTATCAAAAATATCTTAATTTGTGTTCTGAAGATAAATAAAGCTCTTATGGGTGTGGAACGACATGAGCGTGAGTAATAAATGACAGAATTTTCATTTTTGGGTGAACTAACCCTTTAATAGTGAGAATTGGACCTTTAACTAAAGTGTGACCTTAAAGTTAACAGTTACGCTAATGCTAAGCCAACATGTCAACTCTAAGGCCATTTTTACCTACCAAAAAACTTATTGTGAAGAACATTTCAATAATCACCGAACCATCAATACAAATAAAGAATCCTTTTTTTTAAAAGAGTGTATTGGCAAATTATTACAAAAAGAGTCCCAACTTCCTGTTCACAGTTTTCTTGACAAACTGATTGTACTTTGTCTGATTTCAGAGGCCTGTATACACACACACTCCTTACAACACTCCTGATGAAGTCCATTTGAGCTGCAAGTTTAGATGCTGAAAGACAGTAAAAATAATACTCACTCAGACTGAAGATCATTCTCCTCCTCAGGTAAAGAGCGCTCTTTGCTTGAAGTGTCCTCTTCTGATAGTGAAGACTGTGAACTTCCTTCCATGACCCTTTAAAATCTGAATTTAACTGATTAATAGCTGTAGTTCTATCCTCTTGTCGTCTTTTAATCCTAAATCCAAATGATATAACGTGTACAGCCTAAAGGCAGTGTGGTAGCGTAATGTTATTCACTGGAGGGGAAGTTCAAATTTAAACCCCTTCACTGACATGCAAGACATCACAGAGCAGGAAGTTTGCTCAGTGTTTCACAACAATAAACAATCCATATGTCCAAGCTGTATGATATTTACAAACTAACAACTAATTAATTAAATTAATTTAGATATTAAATAATATCTAGCACTATTGTGTGATTTTTTAATTGAAAGGGTGATTTTATGTCTTTGTAAGGGTTACTAGATTGAGATACAAAATAAGGAAGTGATTTGCTGGTAGGTAGCAGGGAATTTCCGCTTCAGCATCATCTGTTCTCTGTGGGCTTTCTGAAAGACAGCTAAAAGCAGTACTGTTAAAAACCAAACCACAATGTTTCTCTGTTAAGACATGAGTGAAAAAACACTCCCAGAATGTTTTACACTCCCAGAATGTCTGTGTACTTGTAGTTTACTGTTAACACCATGGTTACCATACTTTCCACCAATATTCCAGTTACAACAGTTGACAGTACCGGCAAATACCAAGTTCAATGGTGGATGATATTCCCTGTGACAATTTACAGTTTAATGGTACTAACTGGAACTGTAGTACTGTATGGTATTTGGTGGAATCTGTGATTACCAGAGTAAAATTCTGTGGTGAATTTATAGTTACTTAAAAAACTGATACAAAATAACTATGAAATCTAATGATGAGTGTAAATCAGTGCAGGCTTTTTACAGCTTAAACACCCCATCTACACTGACATCATGCTTACAATCTGAGTAAACAGATTGTAAATTCAATTTATGTATTGTATTTTTCTTGTTTTATTTTTTACAAATTGTAGGAACAGTACGAACAGTAAGAAGTATGCTAGTGTTTCATTCTGAACATTGCAGGTTGGATACTGGAGATGGATTACCACAATGGCCACATTACCCTTCCAATGGTTATGCTTACTCCATTCATTATGATGACTTACCAGTCAGTGTACTGATGAGTCTAGCATTAGTTAGAGCATTAACTCTAGTCAGCTATGGCTGAAGAGAGTACTTTAGCAATGGCTTTATTGACCCATTGTGCTATCAGGACCAAGGGCAAGGACAAGAATGATTAACTATGACCAAAAAATAAAAAAATAAAAAATAAATAAATAAATCAAACTCATTCACAAAAACTACTGTTACTTGTCTTTAATAACATTTTAAATCTAAATTTGTTAGTCTAGTAGTTTTTTATGTGTTATCAGAATTGGATTAGAGAATTGTGAATTTTCACTGGAATCTAAAATTTTGTTTTCATAACTGGCTTTTTGCAAAAACAGTTTAATGGCCAGTAAAAATATGTATGGCTGCTAAATATTCTTAAGCCACCTGCCATTGGCAGATGTGGCATGAAGTAACTTTTAGGCCCTGGCAATATGTGACAAGAGACAGAATGGACTGGGGAGAGGGTGTAGTAGACCAACAGGAGGCCTTTCGATTGGAGGTCTTGTTTTGAGCAACGACAAAGCATACGACAGACAGTGACCAATGAACTCCTCACTCCTGGATGGCAGGCCAGCTTGGATGACTGACCCCACTGGGGCACCATGGAGGGAACCAACTACAGAAAGTACAGACGATCTGCTGGACAGCCCCTCAACTCCATCCAAGGCCTGCCTAACTCATGACCCCAGGCAGCAGCCTACACCACGTGGCCTGAAGGCAAGACAGTATTGCGGTAAGAAACCCTATCAGAGGGAGATGAAGTCAAAGCTCCTAAAGAACAATGGCTATCAAGTCTGCTAGAAGTTCAGCCTCCTGTCAGACCGAATGTATCCAAGTTTCTGGTGGTTGGTCCACACCATAAAAGGAACTGTAGCTCCTTTCAGCCAATGGCACCACTTGGTCAACACCAGCTGCACTGCTAAAAGCTCCTGGTTTCTGATATCATAATGATAGAAGATGACAAAGCCCAGGAATTGTTGCAGGAGATGCACAAGCTAGGTATTGGTATTGGCCAGTCTGCAATTATCTTTACCTTTGCAAGGTCCATGTGTGAAATGATGGAACCAAAGAACACTACCCCTTCTTAGTTGTTATGTAATTCAACCCATGATAATTGATGCACAGGTGCAAAGAGCTATCCTTCTTTTTCACAAAGAAGAACCCCATTCTGGCTGGAGACAAGGAACAATGGTCAGAAAATTTGCCTGTGAAGCGAAGTTCCAGGAAGGAGATTGATGGCCATCAATCATACGGCCAGTAGAAAGGAAGAGATGCAGCTCGGGACCGGCTGAAGACTGCTAAAGACCATGATACACTATCGGACCAATAGCCTCCTTCTGTGACATAGAAACAGGAGCAACAGAAGGCGGCTACATAGAAAACATTGCTTCTCTTCTCTTTCGACTGCAGGCTTCAATGGGGGGTCCGCAGAGTTGGCCCCGCGGCTTGGTGGAAAAAGGTCTAGACGATTATGAAGATGGATGATAAAGCTGACAAAGTTTTTGAATCGGGCATGTATCTCATCCTTAATGTTCTCCAAAAAGCACAAATGGTGTGATAGGTTACATTTCAGTGTTTAATAATTAAGGTAGATGATGCTTGCCTTAGCAAACACCACCACCACTATTAATAATAATAATTTGACTTTAAAATGTAACTATTCTTCATATTAAAAAGAAATGAGTTGTGGCAATAACATACTATTTCAGTGTGTTATCTATCCTGGGTAATCCTACACAAAGCTCATCCATTGTCATGAGCACCAGTTGGAGTGCCCAAATTAGCCACTAGAGGGCACTCCAACCCGGACTGTTCCTCACCACACTCTTGGGCTGCGTTCCAGTTCAGTTTTTAAAAGCCCTTCCCTCGCTAACTTCCCTCGGTCTCGTTGACTCGGATGTACGTCATTGCTTACGTTGCACGAGTGCCCACTTCTGGCGGAACCTTTGCAATGGGCTGAACTGGAACGCCCTAAGCCCTTGATCACTTGGAATCCGCAATGGAGCTGATTTATTATTTATTTTTTCCACTTACAAATTTGTTTAATACAGCATTCTATATGTATATATGTGTGTTTTAAATGTTTTAAAAAAATAATAGATCATATAATTGTTTGTGGTAGGGTAAATTAAACGTGATATGCGCTGACGTCATAATCGTGTTGCATTGTGGGTTATGGAGCTGCCTGAAGTGTACATGTGAAGTAGACTCGCTCCCTCGGTTAAAATCGAGGGAGCGAGGGTCTGTCCATATAAACTTCCCTCGCCCACTTCACAAAGTGGAACGCACTTCAAAATGGTGGCAGGGATTCCCCCGAGGGGAAGTGTGTAGGGAAGTTCGCGAGTGCGTGTCTAAAACTGGAGTGGAACGCAGCCCTGGACTTCATTTCCCATAACACACTTCCCGGACTCATTATCCTGTCATTGCACTCAGCTGTTTTGTGTTTGCTCATCAGTGTCTGTCTATTTATACCTGGTTTGTTTTTGCTTTTGTTATTGAGGTTTTGTTTATGGTCACTGGCTTTTGTTTCTGTTGTCTTTGTGTTTGTATGGACTGTTCTGTTGAGTTTGACCCTTGCCTGTCTGGATTACGACTCTGGATTACCCTATTAAAGCTGCATTTGGTTCTTACCTTCTTGTCCTTGTGCCATCCATGACATCCATTAACCAAGCACTTACCTTTAGATAGACAGATAGAAGCTATGCAGGTGAACATAATGAGTAATAAATGCTATAAACCGAATAAAGGAGAGATACTATTCTGCACATCACAGTCATATCACACTACAGTATCATCTTCATGTAAAAAGAAGTTCCACAAACAAAATCATAACAAAGGTTAGTGGGTTTTTTTTTGACATTGTTCCTCTGTAAAATGCAGTTCCGGATAAATAGTTCCATATAAATACCATATGGCAAAATTTCTATTTCTTAGTATATCAAAAATAGCATTGGAAGATCTAGATGTACATCGCAAACATTTTCCAATTCAATTATCTAATGCATCTATATTTTTTTGTGCATTAAACAGTAGCTAAAACTGTAGAATAACAGTGCTCTGCATATCAGCAGCAACAGCAGAAATGCATTGATGCACAGATGAAGTGACATTCATTTATCATTTTAGCTGAACACAGAGCAGCCATCTCGTCTCGTCTCCCCTCCCTTCATTTATTTCAATAGCTCACTGTGGCCCAGGCTTAATGCTCCTCTCTTAGGAAGATTCTAATGGGGTCAGCCTAGTTTTAATTTGATAGCGCCTTTATTAATGCTTGGAGTTAATCACAAAGTACTTACAATTCCCCATTAATTGGGCTTTTTAATGCCCTTATGAAGAATTAATATGACTGCGTGTTATTATTCAACATGAAAAGATTCATTACAAGAAATATGACTATTGCAAACATCATGTAATGACAGAAACACAAAGGGAAAAGTAAAGACCTTACATTTTCAAAAGAAAAGGTTCATGGGAATGATTCTTGCGTCACATCCACAAAACTCTGGGTGGTTGCTAGGTGTCTACTTAAGTCAAAGGAGTCACTGATGTTCTTTACACTAGATATGGCTTCTTTAATGTTGGCAATTTATATGTGCTGTTTTATTGTATGATTGCTTAAAAGTAGGAGTTCCCAAACTTTTTCTCAGCTAAATCACTTTTGCATGTTGGTGGTTCCCTTATGTTGATTAATAAAATAAAGTAAAATCTTTTTTAAAATTATATATATATATATATATATATATATATATATATATATATATATATATATATATATATATATATATATATATATATATATATATATATATATATATATATATATATATATATATATATATATATATATATATAGTGATTTGAACTGCAAAATGACATTTCATTTTATATGAATATGTCTTAATGCTGCTGAGACATCCAGAGAACAAATAAATAGTTACTTTTAACAGAGTTCAGACTTGGGTTCACTCTTTACAAGAACCAACTAACACTACAAGTTTTAATTCAAATATTTGTCTTGAATTCTTCACTTTAAAATGTTCAAACCCTCAAGCTAGCATCACTTATTACAATAATTTTGAAAAATATTTTTCTTGTTATGATATTGCAATTTATGGTTTTAAAGGGTTCATAAATTGAGAAATCAAATTTTCCTTGATATTTTGATATCAGTGGTCATTATGCTAAGTTTCAGAGCTTAAAACTTTCATGTTGATTCAAAAACAGCTTTCATTGGAACAAAGCTGCCAAAACACTGGCTGCAGTGCTCAGTGCTGCTGTCACGTAGAGTAAAATAAAGAGGGTAATCCAAACGGCAACACAACAGCTTACACACACATATGGTAAGACAAAACCAAACAAAGAACTGAACAAACCGAGGGCTTAAATACAAGAGATAACAAACAACTCAACAAGAACCAGGTGTGTGACAATCTGTGACCATGACAAAACTTAAGGCACAAATAATTAACTAAAACACAGGCAAAACTGAGACGAAGATAACCATGAACATAAACAGAAGACAATGAAACTAAACAATCCTGCCAGCTGCAAAATGTTAAAAGAAACCTTTGATGAAGTAGATGTACTATAAACATAACATTGCAATTCACAATTTTCACAATGAGTTAATCACAGGAACTGCAATCATAATTGTGTTTCCACATGTATAATACTGATTTCATATGTAAAGATGTTACCCAATCATAGCAGAGGGTACTTGCTTTGATGTCTTAAAGGAGACCCGGGCCCTTTAAATAGTTTTAAAACCAGAGGATCAAAAACAGGGTAAAAATTGCTGCAGTTGATATTTAAGTTTTACAAACATTATAAGTGGACCTCAGGAAACATTATAAAATAATAATAAAATGCAGTTAATGACCCCTTTAATGAAAGGTACACTCAACATATTTTTATAAAGTAAGATTATTACCAGTTGGGGAGACAAACTATCCTAAAAAAGAAAATGAAAAGCTAGTTCAGTTTTTTAATGGAAATTTTAAAACGTTTGGTGTGGCAATGTGGGGCATATAAAAGAGATTTCAGTGACAATTGTTTCACCTGCCCACAGGCTACTTCTTAGTCTCTTTATTTATTGTATTCATAAACATTGTAATATGTGACAGAGGAAGAAGGAACAATTGGCAAGGTTTGATTTCAGACTTCCATAGTGGGCTGCTGGACTGCAGTGAGTCATGGCTCTGCCCCCGGCTATAGACAGCTCTTATAGATCAAAACTTTCAAATGAGCACTGCCACAGATTTCATTCATGGCCTTTAATTGGAAAAGTGGTTCTCAGCTCTCTCTTTTCCAAAGGAGCGGCTTTCCTCTGAGGGCTTGTAATATTAGAGTGCACTGCTTTTAAAAAAAAAAAAAAAAGAAAAAAAAGAAAAAAGAAATGTATTTGCTTTATTCCCCTGCTCTTGATTAGAAAGCAAACCACATTTAAAGTGTGCAGTGAGTCAGGTACAAGGCCATCTGTCAGATATTTAGAGTTATTAACTAATGTACATGGTCAGTCTCACATTGCCAGATTTTTGACTAACCATATGGTTGACTGGACATAGCTGGTTTAAGCTGGTCTCCCTGCCTGACCATCAAAACAGAAGTGGTCAAAACCTAATGCCTTATAAACAACCTTATAATTTGTTGTATCATCTCATGACTAATCATAACAGTAAATATACTTACCTATTTGTGGTTATAACTATTAAGAGTATGATGATTTATAACACAAAATGAACATAATGTTATCCATGGGTTATATAGTTATATGGATTAATCTCATAGTTTCATATGTTTTACTTTCTTGTGTCTCATATCTTGACATTTATACCTAAGATCTGCACAGTATCATATCTTATGAGTGGTCTTTTACTGCTTAAAGTAAAATGACAAAAACAAAGTCTTCTTATAAACATCTAAAAAGTTGTATAATGTGGTCATAATATTTATAAGTGGTCTTTGTCTGCTTTAATTAAAGTAACAAAAGTTATATCTTATTTTAAACAGCCATTAGATATCATGAAGACATTTTCCTTATCAAAGTTGTGTGGAAAAGTACAAAGGAACAATACATTCAAAATTCAAATCATGTTTTATTCAAAAGCTAAGATACATTTTAATATATTACATATATTGTAAACACAAAAGTGCACAAAAATACACTGTGTGCAGAATTATTAGGCAAGTTGATTTTCTGATCATATTTTTTTTCCAAGCACATTTTACCAATTCCAATCCACATCAATCTTAATAACTACTATTAATATTGTTTTTAATCATTTATAAGTGATATATAATTGTTCATGAAGGCTGGAAATGAAAAATGCCCTATATTCAGGTGTGCAGAATAATTAGGCAGGTTTTCTTTTACAGATAAAATGAGCCAAAAAAGAGATTTAACTCAGACATAAAAGTAAAAAATTAATAAATACTCATGAGAAGGACGCAATACTAATGTAATACTAGAAATTGCAAAGTTAAAGCATGACCATTGGACAGTGAAATGCTCATTGGGTCAGCGGGGTCATACAAAAACAGCTGGAGAAGAAAAGACACGTTAACTGCAAAATAATTAAGAATTAAGGTGAAGAATTAAGTGTGAAACCATCAGGAACCCTTTAGTCTCCAGCGCCACCATTTCCCAGTACTGAAACCTACCTGGAGTCTTCAGAAGTGTGAGGTGTCAGGATCTCAGAGACTTAGGTTAGGTGGAGAATCCTAAAAAATGACCCGCTCTTAATAAGAATCACAAGCTGAAGTGTTATAAAATACATGAAGACTGGGTTTTTATAGGCCTTATAGACAGACAGCTTGAGAGTGACTCCTGAAGGACCAGCACCACATCCTCTTGTACCACTGTTTGAAGAATTTATCTTCCAGAATCTGGCAGTAAGTTTTGGAAGATCATTTAGTCCATCTCTGCAAGATGGACATTTCAGGATAAGAGATAGACTAAAAGTGAACTCCCACACCTTACTGCCAGATTCTGGAAGATAAATTCTTCAAACAGTGGTACAAGAGGATGTGGTGCTGGTCCTTCAGGAGTCACTCTCAAGCTGTCTTTCTATAAGGCCTATAAAAACCCAGTCTTCATGTATTTTATAACACTTCAGCTTGTGATTCTTATTAAGAGCAGGTCGCTTTTTAGGATTCTTCACCTAACCTAAGTCTCTGAGATCCTGACACCTCACACTTCTGAAGACTCCAGGTAGGTTTCAGTACTGGGAAATGGTGGCGCTGGAGACTAAAGGGTTCCTAATGGTTTCACACTTAATTCTTCACCTTAATTCTTAATTATTTTGCAGTTAACGTGTCTTTTCTTCTCCAGCTGTTTTTGTATGACCCCGCTGACCCAATGAGCATTTCACTGTCCAATGGTCATGCTTTAACTTTGCAATTTCTAGTATTACATTAGTATTGCGTCCTTCTCATGAGTATTTAATAATTTTTGACTTTTCAGTCTGAGTTAAATCTCTTTTTTGGCTCATTTTATCTGTAAAAGAAAACCTGCCTAATAATTCTGCACACCTGAATATAGGGCATTTTTCATTTCCAGCCTTCATGAACAAATATATATCACCTATAAATTATTAAAAACAATATTAATAGTAGTTATTAAGATTGATGTGGATTGGAATAGGTAAAATGTGCTTGGAAAAAAAAATATGATCAGAAAATCAACTTGCCTAATAATTCTGCACACAGTGTATGTTAATTTACAGTCTGGTTAACCTCATTCATGTTAGATGTATTTTCTAATGTCATTGTAATGTCATGTCATGTTCCAAACAGAAAAAGGAAACAAACAACACAGAGTGATACAGAACAGAAATATTTATTTTAAGATGCAAAATATGAAGCTGTACAATTGTTCACTTGATATAGCATGAAAAATAAACCTCTGCAATGTCATATACAACTTAAAAGGAACATATATGTGTTATATGTGACCATATATGTGATGATTTTAGTGCAGGATCCATGGTGACGGATTGTGGCAGGAAAATAGAACAAAAGAACACATGTGATTAAAGAAAACAAGCTGAAAGTCCATGAAAACTAAGGCAAACTGAATGCAGAACTATGATGTAGAGTTCATCAGACTTACCACTTCTGGTGGTTCTGGTGGTTCTGGCCCCCTGATGCTGAGCAACGTCCTTCCTGAATGGAGAGTGGCAAACAGACTATTTTCTAAGTGGGCAAGGTCCCTCAAAATACAAGCTGCCCTCCTTCTCTCATCTGGTGATGTAAATATCACTTACAGATGGCAAACTGTGCTTGATAATTTTCTGGGCAGACTTAACTACCCGCTCCAGTGTCCTCATCTCAGCAACAGAACAATTTCCCCACCACATAGGAGGTAAGGACACTCTCCACCATACATCTGTAGAAGGTTTTGAGGACTGAAATGGTTGTGAGGACTGAAATGCTTCAATTTCTTCAAGAAATATAGGCGTTGATGGGCCTTCTTTATCAGGCTGGCCACATTGTTACTCCAAGTGAGCTTATTATTAATATGCACTCCCAAGTATTTGAAACTGGAGACCTCAATAGCTACTCCTCCAATGTCTAGAGGAGGAGGGATGTTGCCACCTTTCCTAAAGCCCACAATCATCTTTTTTATTTTCTTCACATTAATGCAGAGGTTACTTGCTCTACACCAAACCTCCATTCATTCCACCTCCTGTCTGTACTTTGACTCATCATTATTGGAAATTAGACCCATCGCTAGAGTATCATCTGCAAATTTAACAATACGAGTGCTCGAGTGCATGGCTGTGCAATCATAAGTCAATCGAGTGTACACCAGGGGCTCAAGACACAGCCCTGGGGGGAACCGCTATTAAGAATAATGGTGGAGGATGAGAGGTTGTGAATTCTAACACACGGTGGCCTATTTGTTATAAAATCCAGAATCTAATTACATAGAGATAGACTCAAACCAAGCATTGCCAGCTTATTCACCAGAGTTTGTTGAATAAAATAGTATTAAAAGATGAGTTAAAATCCAAGAGTAAAGATCTGACATATGAATCTCTGTTCTTCAAATGACTAAAGGCTAAGTGAACCACATATGACATAGCATCTGCTGTAGAGCTATTTCCCTTGTTTTCATACTGGTAGGGGTCCACATAGGCCCCTATATAATCCTTTATGTGAGTCATAACTAAACGCTCAAACTGGACTAACCAGCAGACCAGTTTCATTGCACAACATCTCAAATGTTAATTTGATCATTCTGAAATGCCTGAACCAAAGTCTGTCATCCGAATGATTTAGTTTAATTCTTGCCCAGAAGCGTCTCACATGATTGCATTCACCAGGCATCCAAACAAAAGATAACATGACAGTGTTTATTGTTTTTTGTCTGTGTGCAAGTCATTTATGATGGAGGAAAAAAGAGCCACGGGGGCTTCCCCAATTGCAGCAATTTCCATTTTTATTAGATATATTTTGTGCCAATTTCACAGGAAGTGATCGGATGGAAACTGCTTTATTCCCAAATGTTTTATGCGATATTCCAGTTTTGCACGTAAGTTAAATTCGCAACTTTGGATGGAAAAATTGACTTTCAGACTGAAGGTGCAATCACATTTAAATTTGCTTGGCAAAATTTGAATTTCAATACAGTCATTTCAATAGGAATTGACATGATATGGAATTCCACTTGATGGTGGTACATTTTCCCACAAGGACTTCGCATTAGTTTCAAGATTCACAAACAGGACTTTGTTTTCTAGTTGAACAATAAGAACTTAGACATTAGAGCTTGCCATTTTGAGAAAGCTCTTGTCATATGCATAACACAGTCTGTGTTATAAAATCTGCAGTCTGTTGGTGTGCTGAATGGTGAACGTCTTCATGATGCTTTGTTAATGGAGAGCAGATACAACACATTTTACCCATACTACAAGCTTCTCAGATACAGTGGTATATAATCTTGTGATTGTGTTCTGGCTTTCACAAAGAGGAATCTCTTCATTATTCCGCTTAGAGGCATCTAAGAACTTCTGGCACAAGAATGTTCTGCTTCATGCATTGAGAGAATGAATATTGACAAGTGTGGACAAATGATGAATCACACAGTCATGAAGTGTGATAAACACTAACACTCAGTGTCATCTGTGAGTTGCCATACTGAATTAAAACCTAGCTGAGTCAGTTATGGCATCTATCATATAGATCATTTATTTTATTCTTCATGAATGAGGTTACTTTCCTAGAGCCATAAAATGATGAAGCTCCTTCATGAAATCTTTCATTGATCCTCAGCATACTGCCAAGAGTGTGGAGCACATTTATCCCCCAGTTTCACAGACAAGGCTTAAGCCTAGTCCCAGACTAACTGAAAGCAACTTGCACTTAAATTCTTCTTAAAATATATCATTGCCATTATTTTGTCTCAAGATGCACACCAGTAATGTTTTTTTTTAAAGGCACATTTATAAAAGCTACTTAAATGCCCTAATTAAACTAAGGCCTAATCCTGGCTTAATCTAAGCTGTGTCTGTGAAACCAGGCTTTAAAGGGTTAATTCACCTCAAAATGAAAATCATTCATTTTATATTGATTATATAATATAATAATAATGGTATAAATAATAATATATACACTCTAAAAAATGCTGGGTTAAAAACAACCCAAGTTGGGTTAAAAATGGACAAACCCAGCGATTGAGTTGTTTTAACCCATTGCTATATGGCTTAAAATGAACCCAAAATAGTTGGGAAATTTAAAAACCAGATGCAATTAGAGACAACAATAATAGACAAAAGGTGAATGTTTATTAATAAGCTTTAATATGTTATTAATATAAATTTAATAGTTTAATAGTTTATTAATATAAATTAATTAATAAGCAATTTAATAAATGTTTATTGTTTAATAATTATTCATTGAACATTAATAAATGTTCATTTCCAGCATACTTTGGGTTAATTTTAATTAAGCAATACAGTAATTTTTAAACAATAGTTGAGTTAAATAAAACTACTCAGCAGGTTGGGCAAACATTTAACCCAACCGCTGGGTTAAAACAACCCAATTGCTGGGTTAAAACAACCCAATTGCTGGGTTTGTCCATTTTCAACCCAACTTGGGTTGTTTTTAACCCAGCATTTTTTAGAGTGTAGCAAAATTACAAATAAGCACTATAAAAATTGTCCATATGCTATTTTCCCAAGTCTCCTAAAGCCATAAAATGGCTTTGTTTAGGGAAAAGCCATGAGCCTCAGAAAATCTTGACATTCATTCCAACTCATCAGCAGGTTTATAAGAGTTATATTTGTTAAATGGGCTATATGTAAGAATGTTCATGTATTAATCACTTTTTTTTATTACCAATGTGTAAACAGCTTGTAACAAAACTTAAAAAATGAGACCGTCCTGACTTCAGGTTGTCTATGAAAGCTGTTGTCTACGGAGACTTTTATGTGAAGGTCTTGGGACATTTTTGCCAGGAGATGTGATATTTACATGCTCTCCCGAGAGCCCTTCTTCCGTTCAGTGATAGATACTGTAAACACAATGTTCAGGATAATGCAGATAGAGCTATTCTGTACTGTTATGTCAATATGTAATGAAAAGGAAATTGATTAATTTAAACTATAGTCTGACATAGCCAGATCTATTTCATCTGTTGTCTCAAATACACTTTATAATCAAACTATCATAACAGCTTAATTTCAATTACCGACATGATGCTGGTGATCAAATATCTGCCGACATGATGCTGGTGAATTGCAGAGCTTGTGCAAATAAATCCACATTGTTATGATCAGATGCTTTCTTAACTGCTGCTTTCTCATCACTGTTATTTTTGTTTTGTGTTTATTGTGTGTGTGTGTGTGTGTGTATTATTGAGAGGAAAGCACATCCCAGCAGCGTGGACAGCTTTAGGATGTTCATTAACTGTAAATTGCTACAAAAGTATTTCGCATACGCCATGCCATTCAAGCGTGATGTGGTTCGGAGCGGCTTAGATGGCAGAGTTGGAGCCTTCAGAGAGGATGCATCACCCTGAGAGAGCCTGCAAGCGTCTCTTCAACAGGAGGCATCCTCACATATCCCTGCTCACACAATCCCTCCACATTCAAATGACTTGAATGCTGAAAGGGATAGATGTGATCTTCCTCCACGACTTCTCCACCTCTGCGTGAATTTTGTGAGGAAACAGAACGTTCAGGACGGTTATGGCCTGACAGGAACTGGTTGTCGAGTTTGCCACGAGTGACTTCCTGTCTTTAGCGGCCCCAAGTTAGATCCAATCTAGTCGTGGCGCGAGTCATCACCTCCACCAATTCCTCTTATGCGGGTCTGGCAGGTTGAGAGGGCTCACTACAAGTGATATCCTCACCCTCTTCAACCACGTCCGCCTCATCCTGGCTGGATGGTACCCCAACATGCCATCTGGATCAGAAGACTCAAGAGACAGTACCATACTTTCTATCCCCCTACCCTACCCCTAACCCTAAACCTAACCATCACAGGAAACTGTGCACACCTTTATTTTCTCACAAAAACATCATTTAGTATTTTTATTAATTAATTTACATTGTGGGGACCGGTGGCTGGTCCCCATGATGTAGGTGAACTCATATAATATAATCAAAAGCACACACACACACACACACACACACAAAAACCTTAAAATGATGAGTCTTTATTAATTGATAATCTGCCCCTGTATTCATAATTTGTGTAAAATGGAATAAAAGTTGTTGGTGTTTTACTGCCACTAGTTTTCATTTCAGCTGGAAACTGCAGTGAATTGTATGTTCAGGTACATTTTTTGGAGTTTTGCAAAAAATGTAGATAGAGGCATATTTTTCCAATGAGCCTGGGTTGTCTCCATTACTATACAGCAATAATATTACAGGGTCAGGGAAGAATCTAGTATTAGTGGGCTAACACTGAGTAAATATCTGCAATGAACCTCCCAACGGCAATTGTTGGTGAATCAATTCCCTTCACCTGCCTCTGTTTTGAATGGAATTTGCTTTGGCTTCCAATCAGCTGATTAAAAGCATCGACTGGGCTGTCAGGCACACACAGAGAGATAGCAGGCATCTGCCATATGTGTGGAGATGCATGTCTATGTCTTTGAAGATGCCCAGGCTAAAACAGGCAGGAAATTCACAGAACATTGTAATTCCAATCTTTTCTGATTAACAATCAAGAATTTAAAGTTATCAAATTGTCAGAAGTTCATCTTTCTGCTGGTTATGGATGTGGTTTGTTGTATGCATGGTTCAATGCTCAAGAAAGGTTTTTGCTTGTATCCCCAGAAGAAATTAGCTATAAGCTGTCACCATTGACTGATAGGAATGTTCTCAGTGATGACCAGCATGGATGTTGATTCAGGAACATGTTGAACTTGGTCATGATGGGGACATGATCACCTTGAGAGGCGATAAATAAAGCCATTTTAATTCCTTAAATTGGGGAAAAACCCTAAACAAAAGTAATTCTTAAGAGTTCATATGAAAATGATATCTATGTGATGAATTTCTGACAACGAAAAAACAAACACCCAGACTTAAATGACGAAAGGGATTGTCCTATGACATCATTTTGGGCAAACACCCTAACAAAGTTCAAAGTTTCACTGAAATGTTACGTTTTTGTGCTTGACCGCACATTCAGTCAAAAAAATGTGAAGTGAAACTAACACTGCGTGTTTCATTTCACTATTTGTATACACTCACTAGATTAGAATTAATCAGCGACCAAGCTTTGCTAGAATGTAAGATTTCTTTTTTTTTCTTTCTTTTTTTGTTTTTTTATTAACAGGCATGACGTAAAGTGTAAGGGTTGCTTCTACTGTAGACGGAATTGGTGCTTTTCTAAAGAACTCACCTGGTGTGCTGTGTGAGTATATTAAGTAAATTGGCAATTTTCTATACTATAAATTGTATAAAATTACTTATTTTTTTTATTTTTATAGATTGAATTTAAAGTTATATGTAACGTCTAGATCGATTAATCTTCACAACATGCAGACTCCGTAATGACACTGTAATGCATGTAATGTATGTAATGTTCCGTGATGACAACCAAAAACAAGCCTGTCAGCTCAGGCTAATGATGCTTTTGGGAAATGCACCCATGGTCTGGTGACATCTGCTGTCCTGCCTGAAATGTTAATGCTAGCATCAATGTTCAGTTGTTGTGCCTGCTCCTAAGTGACTTTCTGGCTCTCTGAAAAAAACTTTCATCAACTTTTAATCCTGCGGTGATGTACCCGGTGTAATCATTCATCATTTCTTTGTAGTGTTTGTTCCAGCTGGAACAATTTTATTAAAAAAATAGAAAATAACTACCAATACCAAATAATTATGAAAAACATCAAAGCGTATGCTATAATGCATAGAAAATTATTTTTATTTATTTCAAGCTTTACAACCTATTATTTAGTTATTTTTAAATTAAACTCTAAAATTTGTAACGCTTTCTTAAAACTGTAACTTTGTTAAAACGGTAATGATCAGACAGGGAAATAAATCCAAACTCGAGCAGGAATCAAACACACAGGAACTGGAGACGAAAGAAAACTGCTTGGAACACCAGAGACAGGACGTGAAAACCAGGGCAGCGTTTCCCAAAAGCATTGTAAGCCTTAGTTGGTCGTAGCTCCATTGGTTTCAATGGAGCTACGATCAACTTAAGCTTACGATGCTTTTGGGAAACGCTGCCCAGTACGATCAACACAACAACAACAACAACAACAACACAAACTTCTATTTTGTTTGCAGGTTAAAATTTTGGTACCCCCACATAAAGACAAGACATGGTTTCACCTGGTTCCGCCCCACTGTGCCGGCACAGCACATCTGATGATGTCATAAGTGTTTGCCCGCTAGGAGCTTGAGTTTGCCAGCACAGCTCCCAGCAACCCGGTTATACCAACAAATAACACAAACGATTAACAATAAAACATAAAACAAATAAACTATGAGTATGTGTGATATGTCCGGAGGGAATAATATTATTAGAGTATGGAATGTGGTTCAATCTCCTTTTCAATGGTTGAATACCTGGTCTCCCTGGGCAACAAATTCCTGCTCAAGAAAACCACAGGTTTCTCAGCTCCGAGGCATCCACTTGTACCAGGATTCGCTGGTTGAAGTCCGGGCTCTGTAACACTGGTTCAGAACACATTTTGTCCTTCAAGGCATTGAATGACTTTTCGCAGGCCTCGGCTCACTCTACCGGGTTCTTTCCTGTTTCTGTCAGTAAGTCCATTAACAGTTCTGCCAGAGTAGAAATGTCTGGTATGAATCGGCAGTGCCAGCCCACAAGACCGAGAAAAGATCAAACCGCCTTCTTCGAAACTCTAGTGCAGACCAACGTGTAGGACAGTAAACTAGTATAGACCAACGGCTGTCCTGAAGGTGGTCAGACGTTTGGGGTTCAGATCAACGGGCCCCTGCCAGTACCCCTTACACAGGTCCAAAATTGTGATGTACCAGGCCTGTCCAATCCGCTCCAACAGGTGATCGATCCTTGGCATAGGGAAGGCAACAAACTTTGACTGGGCATTTACCTTGCGGAAGTCGACGCAGACACACAACGATCCGTTCTTCTTTGGCACAATGACAAACGGGCTACTCAATTCACTTGTGGAGGTGTCAATGATGTTTGTCAATGATGAAGTCCTTCATCATTTCAATCTCTGCCTTCAATGGGTTCAATGGTCTTTCTGGGATTCTGTAGGGTCACTGTCTTGACGGTGTAGAGGATGGTGTACTGCATGAGCTTCGTTCACCCAGGCCTTGGCTGAGACAGTGATGGGAAATTGTCAAGAAGATATCGCAATTCAGTCTGTTGTGGCCCATCTAGATGGCCTGGAGTCAGGGCCACTGGGTCTCTCTGGGGTCTCATGTATGGTGCAGGCTCATCTTCCATCAGCGACATCTCCATAGGTTTCACTTGAACTACTTCAACTGGTTCATGTGGTAGGTCTGGTGAGTCCTTCTTTTGTCAGGATGACGAATCTTACAGGCCCAATCTTCCTCGTGATGGTATAC
The DNA here is from genome assembly GCF_024489055.1 of Chanodichthys erythropterus. Classification (NCBI taxonomy): domain Eukaryota; kingdom Metazoa; phylum Chordata; class Actinopteri; order Cypriniformes; family Xenocyprididae; genus Chanodichthys; species Chanodichthys erythropterus. The sequence continues at coordinate 27,484,836 of NC_090221.1, read as the reverse complement.
ATCTGTTGCCACTTGGCAAGTAGCTTGTTTGTTGAAGTGGGTAACAACAGCAACACTTTCTGTTCTGGTTGGAACTGATGCAGTCTGGCCTGTTGGTCATACCATCATTTCTGTGCCACGTATGCCACTTGTAGTTTTTCCCTTACTTGCTCTCTGTATGTCTCTAGCCTTTCCCTCACCTCCAGGATGAACTTCACACTGCTTTTCTCCTCTGTTTCTGCTGTAGACTTTGTACAGGCCTTTTTTGAGATGTACAGTGGTCCTTGGACTTGCCAGCCATACAGGAGTTCGAAGGGTGAAAACCCAGTGGAAGCCTGAGGTACCTCTCTGTATGCGAAGAGAACGATGGGGAGCCTTTTCTCCTAGTTATGGCCAGTGTCTGTGACGAACTTTCGTAGCATGCCCTTCAGCGTCTGATTGAAACTCTGGAAAACAGCTGAATGAGAGCATGAACCGGTGCGGTGCGGTGATGGTGCAAAGTGGCAAAGCTTGTGGGTAGTGTGCGGCATAGTTGCAGATGACTAGAGTGTATCTGTGTCATGCACTGCTTTTCTCTAGTGGTCCCACAATATCCATGACGATACAATGGAAAGGGATGGATATGATGGATAACGGGTGTAATGGGGCCTTACCCCTCTGACGTACTCTTTTGCAATATTGTGTGCCAAATGTAAAACAAGAGGTCGACAACACAGGGATACTACCACACGTAAAACATCAGCAGATTGCACATACATTACACCATCATGAATAACATACTGTTAATCAGACACTTTTCTCGCCCTTCAGCTTTTGTAAACAAAGGTTTTAAGGTTTCATCTTTTTGTAACACAGCAATGTCTTCTGGCACTTGCCAGCCATGAACCTCAAGCCCCTCCATGGAGGCCTTGGGGACTTCACGTTCATGTTCTAAAATAACTAATCTAATATCTAAAAAACTAATCCAATATCTAAAAAAAATTTTAACAGTAAAAATGCTGCGGTGAAAAACTGTCAATTGGTTTACAGAAAGTTTCCGTACTATATACAAATAACTGAATAACTATATATGAATAACTAATAGATCTAACGGTACATTTAATGTAATTTTACGGTAAAATACCGTTAAATTCACAGTTTTTGGAAGTGAAAAATAACAATTCATTGTAAAATTTACAGTGAAAAAACGTAAATTGACATTCCCACAATTCCCTGCATGACAGTTCACATTTTATATATTTTAGTTGAAATAACTCTGTTTCTTCTTAGTTTTTCTCATTTTTTTTCTAATCAGTTATGTACATTAGGGTTTTATGTTACATCTAATGTTGTTAAATTAATGTTTATTGCTTTTTTAAATATTCATGCATGTTACCATGATGGTGTTTAGTGTGTGTGTGAATGACACTGTGTGCACCTTCTATATATTAGTATTGTCCTCCTCAGCTTGTGGAAATGCTGCTTGTGATGAACTTTGATTCATCATGTGACTCTTATCACCACTGTGTTTGGTGACTGTCAGTGTATTATAAAGGTACAAAACAGATATTAGTACTTCATTAAGTTGGTAAATTAACATTATATCAGTTAATGAAATACGATATTTTACCGTAATTTTTACTGGGATTTTTTTTACAGTGTGGGGTTCAGCTAGAATATTTTAAACTCATGCTTTAAAGGGCTAAGCTTGTTTCTTTTTGTACATCCAGCACATTACACTTCCATTCATTCATTTAACTTTAATCCACTGATTAATGACAGTTATTTTACAATTTTACTTAGTTTTTTTTGTATAGTTGTATTTTGTTGATAATAAATTTTGTATTCTATTTTGGCTTTCTCATCCCTACTTTTATTATGCTCCTTTGAGCCACAGGGCAGAACAGAAACAAAGACCAAAAGCCAAGCGATTAAATTGCTTCCGGATTAAACCACATGCATCTTGCATGACGCTTTTGCCTGACGCTTTCACCGTTCTATTGAAGCAGTAACCAGCGAAATTCGCTTCCAGGTTTTATGTCAAAATGGCAACTCATTATTGTCCAGCTCCTGCATCAGCATCACATGCATGCATCGTGCTGCTCATGTGAACAGCGTCGGCCAGTACTGAGCCGGCATTCTTACATAGAAACTGGAAGTGCTGAACGCAAACAGCGTATTGACACATGACACAGAAGAGAGGATATCTCCTTAAGGCAGTCGTATGTGCGAAAGTTGTTGCTGTTTTTGGAAACCTGTTTGATTGGACCTCATCTTGTGTTAATGCAATTATGCCTTTAATGTAATGTAGCCTGGATTATTTTTATATTTTACATAAAAATACAATAAATTGTATCTATGTGTGTTAAAGGTATGTTTTTTTTTTTTTTTTTAATACTAATTATTCCTGTGGTGGAAAATGTTGTGTCACCAAGATAAGCCATAAGGGGGCCCTGAGGTTTGCTTTACCTCCAGGGCCCTATGTGTTCTTATTGCTGGCCTGTATAGGAGAAGATTGTAAATCCACCCCCTTCACCGCCCAGGGGTGTGTTTCCCAAAAGCATCTTTAGCCAACTATGGTCTTAAGTTCCATTGAATTCTTTTGGTAACGACAGAACTTGAGATGATGGTTGGCTTTGGGAAACACACCTCAGCACAGGACTTGTTTGGTCTAACACAGATATCCTTGATTGGACTAGTCTAAAGTGGCAATATTCAAAGCTTTCTCACTTTCTTTCACAATTTTCTCTCATTCTGTCAATTTCACATCTTATTTCAGCAGTATGATGCATGGCCTCCATGTAATGGCAAAGGCATCACAAAGAGAGATCACAAACTCAGCATTCCTTTGTGCCATTCTGCACAGAACTGTACAAGATTAATCTTGCTTCAGTCCAAATTGGCCAATTCAGAAATTGTGAAGCTGTTTTAAAATATTGATTGTATTTACTTGCACAATGGCAAGGCAGTCTGGCCAAGCCTCTGCTTGTAGGCTTGATCTTTATGCCATTTTCTAATACAAAATCCACTGACTTAAATACACTTAAACAAGCTAAAATATTCATTTGAAGAAAAAAAGGATCCAAAAAACACTGCACTGACTTTCATTAACAGCATTTTTTAAAATATATATTTTGTGTTCCACCGAAGAAAGTAAATGCATACAAGTATTAAAACGACATGAGAATATGTAAATGATGACAAAATTAAAATTTTGAGGTGAACTTTCCCTTTAATATTTCAAATGCACAAATACACAAATGCAACAAATAACTTGAACTTGAAATGACTTTGCAACACATTTTACTTCCATAATGGATGCAGTTTTTAGTAAAACAACATTTTTTTGAAAAAAAAAAAAAAAATTGCATTTGATTTTACTCATTGGAAATTGATTGGATGGTGAGAAGTTGTGTCAGTTTCTATTACAAGAGGACTTGGAGACGTCACTTGAGAAAGAAAGGCTGAGCAAGTGATTACATTTGAATATAAGATTACAAAGGCTAATATTTTTCCTTCAAATTAAATAATTTGCACTGATGAATCATAAACAATAAAACCATGAACATGCTTTAAGAAAAAAAAAAAAGAAAAAAAAATGTGTTCAAAGTGTTTAATTTAAAGTACTGTACACATAATCAAAATTTAACTTATTTATTTTGTTAGCTCAAATTGCTAGTTTTGTAGTGAACAATTCATCTGTGCAAGTCAATCCACACAAAAAAATTGTTTGGCTTCATAATATTTAATCAAAATCTGAAAATGCTCCTCCCCTCTGCAATGGTGCCCCTTCTCTAATGACATCAGTTTGAAGGCTTGGGCTGAAATCACTTAAACCACTCCCCTAAAACCGTTAGTCTGCTATGAGCGAGAAATGGAGAGGAGGAGCGCTAAAGTAAAACTCTGCCCTCTATTTAATATTCCGTTTCACTTTGAAATACGTCACAACACTGGAGAAAAGTCGTTTGCAACTTGTGGTTCACGGGGACTTTAAAAATGACGAAATAATAGTGTGTAAGCTTGAAATAAAAATAATTTTCTGCACATTATAGCATATGCTTTGATGTTTGTCATAATTATTTGGTATTGGTAGTTATTTTCTATTTTTTAAAAAGCTGGCTTTTGCTACTGCACCCTGATGGCTATTAATTAACTTTTTCTTTCAATATAGTGACTATTAATTCAGGATCAACTGAATACATTTATTAATTTTGTTAATAATTAATGAATATTTCTTTTAGCTAAATGATGTGGGGTTTTCAAAAACACATATTGACTTGTTAATCCACACATTCTCAGTAAACACGCAGACACATTATTTTGCTGACCCACACAGGAAAGTAAATGCTGTGTCTGTGGACATAGTGAAATATGTGGATTGTTTTACAACAGCAAAGTGAGTGGCTTCCCTTCACTTCTGCATCAGTGGTGTCCCTCCATTCATCAACCAGTTCATCCATTCTCTCTATCCTGACACCTGACTGCAGTCCTGACAGATAGGGCTAGGTGAAATAGATTTGGATTACGATTTTTTCCCCTGAGTAATTAGCTACGTTTACATGTACCCAAATAATCAGTTAATCATCAGATTGATGGCTCATTCAGATTGAAAAGCCTTCATGTAAACACCTCCATCGATACGATTGAGCTTGATTCAAATTAAATATTGATTGGATTGAAAGGTGTAGTGTAGATCTGAAGTAATTCGATCAATAATAAAAAAAAAAAAAAAGCATATAACTGCTTCAATCAAACTATTTTCTCAAGAGATTCAGAAATATCTTGCTCATATGAGCAGTGCTGTAATGCACGTTTACATACATTTTACAACTTAAAAATGTGCATATGTTTATGTACGTCCTACTTCTTATGAAGTTTCAGTTGCACCAACCCTGGGTTTTAGGCACCATGAAAGTGGCTCTGATTTTGGCAGTGTTCATCAGTGTTCACAGCTACTATGCTCCAGGGCACGTTATATTCTGGGTAAGAGATCTCAAACCAAAAATGGACTAATCAGCTGTAAGCAAAGTAACATGTCTGACACTAAAGAGTCACTCCTCCAGTTTTTACTCCAAGCTAAAGGTCACCACATAGTAACAGAATTTTTAAAGACAAAATCGTCTGCTTTTTAGCAATGACTATTTATTATAATTATTTTAACAGATTTATATATTATTTAAAGAACTTTTGTATCTTTAATCCATTACACATGAGAAGATTTAGTTTGTTATTATTAAGCATTTAGTTTAAATATACATAAATAAATACAGATATGTAATATAAATACACTTTAGAAGTAGATTGTTACGGTATGCTGGTGTAGAGATGAGGCAGATCACGGATTTCCACAAATAGACAATACTTTAAAAAACTCAGGCCAGGAGAAACCAAACATACACTTAACACAACAGAGAACAGACAAGGAGTGCAGGGAGTGAGTGCATTATAAAGGGAGTGCAGATGATAGAGTCCAGGTGCAGGTGATCTGTGATGATGAGGAGCTGACGAGGGAAGTGAGTGCAGGTGAAGAAACAGGAGGATCATGGGAAATGGAGTCCAGGGGAACAAGGGTTCTGTGACATAGATAAAGCTTTAAAAATTATAACATGTGAGCTTACATGTTCAAATCTCTGTATCCCTATATATTATCACCTATACCTATATGTATAGACAACTAAATTAATCTGCATTGATTTAGCAAGATTTTTTCTTCTTGCTGTGTAAATGCATTTATATACCTATACTGTATATACTTCATATTCTTCAATCTCTTAATCTTTGACAGAAGATAGAATCACTCTCTCGCAAAAAGTAAATCACAGTTTCACATGTTTCAAGGCATGCGATTGGCTGTTTGCTACTGATGTCACACTTTTATGTGCACACACTCCATGAACTCAGAATCAATGCCTGAGTTGACAGAGAAAGGAAGAGTGGAGATTCAATTATTATTAACATATTCAGCTAAAAAATCTGCTTTGACTATATTTCATAATTGACCATTTTTTACAACATCAACACTGTTACTGAACTGACTTGAATCAACAACAGACTCAAAGTGAATACACATATCTTCTATACAGCTGCATTACAGCAGAATTTGAATTCTGTTTGCATCATTAGCCGCTTTTCCACCGCAATTACTTGAAACAATTTGTCCCAGGAACTTTTTTTCCCCCAGAAATGTTGCTGTCTGTCTTTCAGTCCTATGTCACTGCAAATTAATCCAGTGACATAGGACTGTGCGTGACTTTCCAGTTTCCACTGGATTTCGTCCTCTGCATATAATCTTAATAAAGCCTAAACCTCATCGTTGGTCCATCTGTCATATTTTTTTATACTCCATTGTTGATTCGAATAGCATCAACCAATCAGCATGTTCAGCACCCAAGTCCCACCCCCGAAAGTTTCTAAACTTTGAAAAAGTATTACCTCTCCAGCAGGGACTTTCTAAGGGGGGAAATTTTTACCAGTAACGTCATTTTGACCCTGCTCCCCGCAGTCGAAACACCACCCCAAAGTCCCTAGTTCCTGGGGAAAGTTCCTGCAGTGGACACACAGCTATAGATCGTTATTTACCTGTTTATTACTGTAAAGCTGCTTTGAAACAATCTGTATTGTATAAAGCACTATATATATAATGGTGACTTGACTTGACTAAAAAGCCTATCTGACATAAATTACAATTATCCTCACGGTTGCTCCAGTGATATTATTGCAGTGACTTTCCAGTATGCACAGAAGGTTTATTCAGAATACATGTAATGCACATGAAAAAAACAAAAACAAATATGCAGCGATCATTAAGTATAGAAATATATGTTCATGCGCAGAGGGAGTGTACTCATTTATGCTGTGTGCTGTATGTGTCATCATTATATTACTCAGTATTTTGCTGATGAAGTCTCAGAACACAGAAGGCACATTGGCTTTACTCATACGGCATAAATTCATAGCAGTCAGAATTTGTAACACAAGCAGTCTTCCAATAATCTCCCACATGAATTCTCTCCAGGTTGTGCACACTTCAGTCACCTATAATCAATATAATCAAGGCCTGAGTCATGTACAATTGTTATCCACAAAAAGGAAATCAGGATGATGTGGAAGGTTTAATAAGCTGAAGGGGTGAAACCTTATTGACTGATGATTCATTCAAGACGTTGTTATTTTGGTGCTGACAGCGTTTACTTGACATTCAAATGCATAGGCCTGGGTTAGTCACGGTCACAGTACAGCTCATCCATGACAAATTTCATGACTTCAGACTTGCATATAATCAGATATAGTAATATGCATATTTGGTGTATTGTCCAAGGAGAGGGTTCCGAGCTCAGAATTTGTCCCGAACCCAGAGCATTCCCCCTATCCCTACCTGAGTGAGGAGTTGGGGTGGAGGAGGGATGCTGGAAAAACTATATATATATATATATATATATATATATATATATAAGCATCCTTTTGTGCTGATTAGGTAGATTATCAGAACATGCTCCTCCCAAACTTTGTTAATAAAACATCACTTTCTTTGCACTTCACATTAAACAGAACAAGCACCAAATCACTCACTGGCTTACATTTAATAAAGAAATTACACCATGTACACCTGTGGTGGTACTCAAGAAAACTGCTGGTACTCTGTAGAGTAAATTATAGAAGTGCAGGTACCCCATTGTGCATATGGTGTACAGTACATTTACTGTGAAGGTCTTGGGAGGATTACACATCACATTTAGACACTTGCAAACTTCCTAAAGCACTTCTCCTTGGGTGAATCCCGACCGCCATGTGGACAAGAGAAGTTTATATGGACAGACTCTCAACCCTTCAGTTTTGACAGAGGAAACGAGTCGACTCATATGTCCACTTCAAGCAGATCACACTTAATTTACCCCCACCCTACAGAACAATAGTGTATAATATATTAAATCATTTTAAGATTTAACTTCATAATACTTGTTGCTATACCTTAAAGGTGGACTCAGTATTATTTCAAATACACTGTTTGAAAGTTAGTCGGCCGATACCAACAACAAATGTCTAACCAATCAGCATTAGGGGGCGTATGACAGTCGAGGAGAGAGAACGAGCAAGAGGGAGATTTGAAAATAAGAGAAAAAAAAAACAAAAAACTGCAGAATGAGAGATGGGGCACAATACAAAAGAGCTCAAAAGAATATCACTGCAATGAAGGTTTATGACTTGGCTAATGCTTTAGGACCCACATTTATATTAGAAAAGCTTTCCAGCGCTGGAGAGAGCTAAGCAGGAAGGCCTGAAAACAGACATGGAGGCTGCTTTGATGCATCACCATAAGTAACAGTGAGTTTTGATTGTCTGGAGCTGCTGTTCTGTTAGCGAATAACAGAACGTTCATTTGTTTTGCTTCCTTGTCATTCGTTCGTCAAACTGCGCTTTATTTTTCGTGAAGCATTTTGTTGCGTGTCGGCGGTGATAAACAGACATCCACTCGCATTGCATGTGTAACAGTGGCCAGATAGTGAGAGTTCTGCAGATAAACTACTGCACACTGACGACCGTTAGACAATTAGGTGTTTAGCGTCATTGGTAGTGCATTCGCCTCGCATACCAGCAGTAATCGGGCCGAGGTTCGAGACTGACTTGGAAAAGGATGGTTAGTATTGGAGTGTGAGTTTTGGAGGCGGAGCAATGAAGAGAGGGGTGGGTTTGTTTGGGTTGATTTCAAATATCAACAGTGTTTAACAACGAATTTGAGAGTGTTCGTTATGCAATCATAGTTTATTGTATATATTTTGTTTGTGTGATAATATAAATTTTCTCCAACAGCCCAGACATAGCTAGCATATAAAATGGGGCATCCAACAAAATTCATAAGGGGAAAAAAAATGTAAATAATAAGTTAGTGGGTTCAAAGTGATCAATGGATTAGGATGTTCCAGTTCAACCCATTGCATAAGTTCAGACAATAGTGAGCACTCACGCACTTAAGCAATGCCGTACATCCCAGTCAACGAGATAAAGGAAGTTAGCAAAGGAAAGAAGAAGAGGGAAAAGAGCGAAGTAGAAAGCAGCCCTGATCTCAACAGTGACATTCACTCCCTCACACCACTCACTAGAGGTCACTCTCACCAGACTACTAGGACTGTGCTACATGCTTGTCAGTCAGCATGCCTTTGTTTTTTGGCAGTAGCAACTCTCCTAGCTCTGCAGCAGCAGCAGCAGAGTGTAGCAGAGCTAGTGTGTCAGAAACCAAATATATTAACATTGTCATATTCATTAACATACTAAAACTTACTCAGGAAGTTGTCACGACTGAACTGGCATTCTGCCTGCCCAGTGTTCCTCTGTTAGTTTTACTGATGCTTTCCTGTTTCATCAACTGAGTTTTATTTGGATTGCTTGATTGAGAGATGAACATTTGCATACTGATCCTGAACCTCAATTAAACTCTGATCATTCTTATAAAGTCTTGATACTTTGCACAGCCAATTAAACACAGATGAGTATTTCTAATTATTTTGTCCTCTTCCATCTGTTACATGAGAAATGAGGCAACAGAAACTGAGTCATTTTGGCTCCATCTTTATCTTCTCATTTCTGAGGGCATTTTGCTATCTCAATGCAGATGCTCTCCAGCATCTCTAATTAATAACAGCTAAACGTCCTCCATAATTTTCCTTTAGCTTGAGATATTTGCAAAATATTGGCTATAACCAAATCTGAGCTGTAGGGCTCATTCTTTGACTTCCACAACAGTTTTCTCTATTACCCATTATGCTGAATGTGTCCTCCATGTGGAAAATCTTCCTCAGAAGACAAGGTTCATGACACTGTGAGGCTGTTTGCACTTGTAGAATGAAATGAAGCATGAAGGGAAAGCTGAGAGCTATCAAAGGCTTAAAGAAGCAAAAGCTTTCTGAAGTCATCTCTGTGTTGTGAGGGGCCACTGAGCTACATTTACACCAGCAACATTCAGATACAGCAGAAAGCTTGTGATTTTGTTTGGCCAGGAAAAAATACAGGCAGCACTCATGCTGTTTACTGATTGTAGCACTTATGCGAGGCCAGTAATTTAGACTTAACGGCTGCAGTGAAATTTTTACATTTGTAGGAACAGTTTTTCTGTCTATTTTTGGATCACACATCTCAGCTCACCCTTCAATGCATTAACCCTTCTGTGTCATCGTGTTTGGTTTGTATTTGTCAGCAGTTAAAACAATGAGAGATGCTGCCTTCAACTCACGTCAGAATAAGCATATTTCAGGTGAGACCATAGTCCTACCTTAGCAACTGGAGCCATCTGCCATACCAGACAGGCTTTTTCTGTTTTCTCATCCTAAAATCATGTATATTTAGATGTGACACAAGGATATAACCACAAACAAATTGGCTAACTTTCAATTTTCCAACTCTTTAAAGAAATATTAAGAAATTTATTCTGTGAATTAAACTGTTGCCCTCATTCCCATTTGCTTCAATATAAATAAATGGTGTTGTAGTGTTGATACTAACTAAAAATTTAACAGTGCCGTAGTGAGTTGTAGAAACTAATATAAGGATTTTGTTCATATACACGGTCCCACTTTATATTAAGTGGCCTTAACTACTATGTACTTACATCAAAAAATAAGTACAATTTACTTATTGGGTTCATATTGAATTGCAAAACAAATTTGCAGCTATTGAGGTGGGGTACGGGTAAGGTTAGGGAAAGCTTTGGTGGTATGGGTAGGTTTAAGGGTAGGGGTACGGGTTAAGGGATGTGTCAAGAGTGTAATTACATGCAGGTGTTTTTAAAATATAACTACAATGTAAAAACATGTATGTACACAATAAGTGCATTGTATCAAATGAGTAATTTAAATGTAAGTACATAGTAGTTAATGCCACTTAATATAAAGTGGGTCCATATACACTTATGTTAATACTTTGTGATCAGTGTGAAATGGGGCATATCTTTTTGGTGACTGTTGTGAAAAGAGTGTACCGTAAGAATAGAGGAATAGTTAAAACATGAAATTATCTGTGCATCATTTCTTACCTATGATTTTTACCACACACATGCATAGTTAGTATCCTCTTTGATTTTAGAAAATTACTATACATATGTGGCGCATGATGCGCACACAAGTTAAAGGTGTTTCAACTGTTCCAACTGTACATGGTCTACCCTTTTTTCTTTTCACTAAGTGGACAGTATGCAATAATAACATATTCAGTGTTTATACAACAGTTCGTTCTGCTTCTCAAATTGGATTCCAGTCATGCGATATTCTACCAGTATCACCACAGGAACCGTTTCACCATTTGTATTACTCCGCTTGAGGCATTTCTCACAGTGATTGTCATGGCGCATGAGCAAACCCACCATGATTTTACAAATCCTACTGTTGTTGTGTCACTGCATGGGGAACTATTTTCTTGCAAAACTTCTGAATGTATGGATTCCAACTGAAATTTCGCAATGGTAAATGTTACCACATTGGAGTAATTTTGATTTGTCATTTTGACTGGTCCAACCAGACAATTGTGGCCGGAGTTAGATTAAATAGTCTTTGCCAAAAATATATGGACATAGTGTAAATAGACACTCTGCAGATTATCATGTAATTTAACAACTAAAAAAAAAAATAAAATAAAAAAATGTATTAATTTATTATTATTTATCAATTTATTTGCTTTTTGGCAAAGTGTAATGCTAGCCATGCTGGTTCAATAAAGGGAGATATGGATCTACATGCGAACAGTTTATTACACGTGAGACTGAGAGCAGTCACAAAGATCCAAACAAACAAAACACACTTCAACATAAAAGTCCTGAACTCAGACACCACAGTACTGAGTTCGTTACAGAGCCCCCTGCTTAAGGAGCGGGTTCCAGAGGCTTCACACGAAACATCAGTCCAGGAGGGTGGTGTCGAGGGGCATAATGGAGGGTCGGGCCCATGCAGGGGAACAAGACTTGGAACATGGGACAATGGTGGTCCTGGGCAATGAAGTAATGGTGGGCCTGGTCCATGGAGCAGTGAGGAGCTTGGCCAGTAGTGTTGCTTTCGTCAACGAAAATTATGACTAAATATCATCGTCAACGAACCTTTATCATGTGACGAAAACGAGACGCAACGTAAATGCTGGTCATGTGACGATGACTAAAATTAAATGTATAATGCAATATTGTTGACGAATAAAAACGAGACTAAATGTGGTTTACAAAATAAAAACTAAACTAAAATGTCTCTTCATTTCGTTTCCTGTGTCTCACTTCAGGAGCTGCAACAGGTTGCACTGCGCAGACGCAGACGAAGCCACTTTCTCAAGCCCCACTGGTTCCCAAACTGGGGTATGCGTAAAATGCACAGATCATAGAAAATGCACATCATAGAGCAGATTCTCACGATTAAAATTAATCCAAAATCAACATAATATATTGCGTTCATCACAAGATATTACTCAAAGAATGATTTAACATACTTGGCTAAAAACATGTCTCTCATCTTTCCGGGATGCAGTGTGTATCCAATGTTCCTGGAACCATCCATGTTCAATTTCCAAGGTGGAATAAAAAAAAATAAAGTTAAATAAAATTAAAGCTTAGAAGCTCAGCTTTTTAATGCATCTAGCCATTTTGAAAAACTCCTAACGAGTGCTGAGAAGTGCCTCTAAACCTGAGTTTACCGCCCGTGGGCACCATCATTAATAACGCTTTATTAAACTATATTTTATATGCTATTTCCACAAAATTTGAACCAGATGCAGCTCACATGTATTAGCGCATCACCAAAAAAGAGTTTTTCTCTGATCTTATTGCCTTCCTGAGTTATTCCATGTCAATAAAAAAAATTAAAATTATAAAAAAATGAAATGAATGTAAATGTAATTTATATTTTCTAAAAAAATAAAAAGTGTTATCAAATGATACCTTTTTGACTCTCCTTGCTACAGTTTTGAAGTTATGAATCTTTACTATAAGAGACATCTCAAGGCATTATAAAGTATTATCTATAAGGTAACAATAATATAATAAGATAACCTTGTTTGAAATGGGTTTGGCTAAAAGAGAATTTTGGTTTCATCTATACTACTAGGTACTTATACTATATTGACTGGGTTAAATAGAATTACATTACTAAAAAGAAACTAAAATACAATTTTCATTGACTAATTGACTAAGACTAAAATGTCATCAGTTTCCGTTGACTAAAACTAGACGAAAATAGTCATGGATGATTCTGACTAAAATAAGACTAAAATACTCAGACTTTTAGTCGACTGAAACTTGACTAGACTAAAAAGAGTATGAACATGACTAAAACTAATAAAAACTAAAATGACAGCTTGACACAAAGACTAGACTAAAACTAAAATTAAAACAGGCCACCAAAACAACACTATTGGCCAGTGGTGCTGTGGTGGGCCTGGTCCATGGAGCAGTTATGGCAAGACTGGATTTTCGTGTCATGGCAGACATGGATCTCAGGAATGACCCCCGTGGTCACATCATGGCAGATGTAACTCAGTGGTTGAAAGAGACTCTGGAGAAGACTTGTAAGATGAAGCAGACCTTGAAGCAGATTTGTGGACTGAATAAGACATTGAAGCAGGCTTGTAAGCAGACTCTTGGGTTGACAACACTCTTGAGCTGATTAACAGTATGCGGCTCAAACACGTAAAATGGCCATCGCTGTGATGTGGAGTGCAGCTGTCAGTGGGATCACCTCTTGACTTGGGACAGCCGCAGGGATGCCAGAAGAATGCACCCTCATAAGCGATGCATCATCCAGACTTCACATCAGTCTCTGGTCTCTTCTCTCAATGGCTGGAGATTCTGGCATAATGTCCATGATGGCTGGAGGCTCTGATATGACAGCCATGACAGTAGAAAGCTCTGGCGTGGCAGCCATCTTGGCGAATGACTCGGGAGCGGTAGCAATCTTGGTCGATGACTCAGGCATGGCAGCCATATTGGCTGATGACTTTGACATGGCGGCCATCTTGAGTAATGACATTGGCGTGGTGGCCAGCTTGACTGATTACAATGGCATGGTAACCATGACATGACTTGACTCTGGCTTGATGGTCAGAGTCTGGCTTGGCAGACGTAATGTGACAAGACTCTGGCTTGACAGTCAAAATGTGACTAGATTCCAGTTTATTACACACGAGAGCAGTCACAAAGATCCAGGCCAATAAACATGGTTCCAGACATGATGATGACATGGTAATTCATTAACAGGCATAAATCCAAACTAGGCAATGACATGAAAACCAAGGCAGACAGCGCAAAAAAAACATGTTGAGAACCTCAAACAATCACAGACAAACCTTAACATGACTTGATCCTATTTATACACAAAAAGCTAATGAGGTAACAAGGGAGGGACGCGTTTGGGGAATGTTTGGGGAAACAAACATGGCTAACCATGAATACAGACAATGGCACGAGAGTAAACACAAGGTGAAACAAGACACAGCAAAAACACTCTTCACCATAACAGTCCCGAACTCAAACACCAGAGTACTCACTTCAACTCACTTCACATCATAATCATGCCTTTCAAAGATGCAAGTAGGGACTCCCCAGAAGGACTTAAAGAAAGAAAAAATGGGTGACATTGATGAGCAAGAAACCCAATATAAGGAATTCTAGATTTTGTGAAAAATGGTGACAAGAGACCCAACAGTTAATGGCTATTAATGACAGAACCTGGGTTTAAACCTGGTAAGTGAAAGATAATGATGGAGGGAGAAACAATGAATCACCAATGTCCTTGCCTACCATTTCTCTGAATCAATACACATTTATAGAATTGGAATGCAGTTTGAAAAATACAAAAATGGAAAGTGCTCATTAAAACACTCATAATCATTGTGCTTGTGGGTTTGTGAGTATAGACTTTAATCTGACCTCTCTTTTTGCTATTCTTGGGTGTATTTTATACTTTTCCATTGATATATGCATCCCAAATTGTGATTGAGAGGGGTAATACATATCTGGCTACCACCAATACTAAAACCAATACCACCAATAATAGTCCTATAGAGACCCGTATCCATTCTTACCAGACACACACACACATACAGCAGAGTGCCACATTACTGCTGCTAGGCAACACCTCCTCAGTGGAGATCGAGCCCTGGCTCATTGTTTCCTCACCAATCAGAGCATCTGTCTCAAGGTCTCACTCTTTTTGTTCTTGTTTACTGTAAGACAGATTCTACACGTATATTGTCAAGAGTACAGTCCATGGCTTTTCGACTTTGGAAAGCTCAGGGGAAACAAAGCAGAATCCCTTGAACCTGTAGACTTGCACTCCTACATTTTGTAGAAGTTTTTATATTAAAAAGGCATGTGTGCTACAGTATATATGCTGTGTTCAAAATCATATAATTTGATGTCACAGTAATGGTATAGGCCTATAGTATGATATTTATTTGGGTTGGAACTTCAACCCTATAATGCTTTACATATTACATCACCATGCAATAATGCCAGCACAAAACTGTCTACATTGCTATAAGAAGAAAGGGTAACACTTTACATTAGGGTCCAATTATTTACTAGTTGCTTATTAGCATGCATATTACTTGGCTGTTTATTAGTACTCATAAAGCACATATTAATGCTTTATTCTGCATGACCTTATTCTACATCCATTAATCCTACCCAATACCTAAACTTAACAACTACCTTACTAACTATTAATAAGCAGTAATTAGGAGTTTATTGAGCCAAAAGTTATAGTTAATAGTTAGTTAATAGTGACCTAACCTAAAAGCGTGACCAAAAAAAAAAAAAAAAAAATAAAAAAAAAATAAATACTTACAGACTCACCTTGCACTGTCACCAAGTTGACCAGCCACAGAAGGTACTTATATAAAACTCAATTTCCACAATAGTTGGGACATTTTTTTTAAATGCAATGAAATCTGCAATCTGTTTCCTTTAATTAAAAAGAAATGTGATGTGACACCATTGTAAATATGTCTCTGTCCCAACTTTTTTGGAGTGTGTTGCAACCATCAAAATCAAAATTTGTTTATATTTACAAAATACAATTAGGTTTGTCAGGGAAAACATTGGAAAGCTTTTCTTTTAACATTTGTCAGTTAAATAAATGTTAAAGATTATTAACAAATCCAGTTTAGGGTGCAGTATATAACTGACATCACCTGAAGCAAAAGCATGAGGTGGCTATTGACAGGGATTGAGGTCTAGAGTGATATTAAGGCTAATAATAAAGGTACATTGAAAGTCAGCCTCTTTTATGTGGCTCTGTGAAGGCTCCCAGGGCCATTATAGGTCTCAGGGGGGAACTTGTGACTGGTAGATAGGCCTTAATCGTCTGGCACCATGTGAGAAAAGAGACACCAAGGGATGCCTCCCAACAGAAGCAACATCCAAAGGTATGTGGCGTGTGGAAACAGCAGCCACATAAACCTTTAAGCTAGACGGAACCAGCCTGTAACCTTTTCTCATAGTGTTCAGAACCCACTGAGAGATGTTGAGCAGAAGTTGCCACGCTTCTGCAAAGTCTGACAGAGGAATTATTTTTTCTTTACGATCGGTCTGTTTGGTGCCCTGGCAGGTTCCTCCCGAACTAACCATATGGAGGATTCGCTCATGAGCGAAGATGGGGCAAATGGCCCTTCGGACACCTCCACCTCCAGAATCACCCTAGGTGGCGGGATAAGTAGATATGTCCCCTAAAACCCCGAAAGGAAAACTGGGCATACAGTAATAATTAACTACACTTCTACTTCTCATTAATCTTTGTTAAAGTTAATTTCAACATTTACTAATACATTATTCAGATCAAGAGTTGTATTTGTTAAAATTAGTTAATGCACTGTGAAATAACATGAACAAACAATTAACTTTATTTAAAAATGTGTTGTGTTTATAAACCTGTGAAAATAGTTTCCGCGCCACTGCCAGATTAGAAGAGATCAAGTATTTTAGCAGTTTACAAGCTACATTATCGATCAAATCTGTGCCAAGTATTGGTTCTGGAAAAGTGGATGTCCTCATTCAACCACAAATGCACATACTATTCATTAAAGGTGCCCTAGAATTAAAAATTGAATGTATCTTGGCATAGTTCAATAACAAGAGTTCAGTACGGAAATGGCATACAGTGAGTCTCAAATACCTTTGTTTCCTCCTTCTTCTATAAATCTCATTAGTTTAAAAGACCTGGGTTGGTGAATCTCAACATAACACCGACTGTTATGTAACAGTCGGGATCATTAATATGTACGCCCCCAATATTTGCATATGCCAGTTCATGTTCAAGGCATTACACAAGGGCAGCCAGTATTAACGTCTGGATGTGCACAGCTGAATCATCAGACTAGGTAAGCAAGCAAGAACAACAACAGTAAAAAATGGCAGATGGAGCAATAATAACTGACATGATCCAAGATATAATGATATTTTTACTGATATTTGTAAATTGCCTTTCTAAATGTTTCGTTAGCATGTTGCTAATGTATGGTTAAATGTGGTTAAAGTTACCATCATTTATTACTATATTCACGGAGACAAGAGCTGTCGCTATTTTCATTATTAAACACTTGCAGTCTGTATAATTCATAAACACAACTTCATTCTTTATAAATCTCTCCAACAGTGTGTATTGTTATCTTTAGCCACGGAGCACTATCAAACTCATTCAGAATCAAATGTAAACATCCAAATAAATACCATACTTACGCGATTAGACATGCTGCATGACGAACACTTTGTAAAGATCCATTTTGAGGGTTATATTAGCTGTGTGAACTTTGTTTATGCTGGTTAAGGCAAGCGCAAGCTCTGGGGGAGGGGAGCATGAGATTTAAAGGGGCCACGCAGCCTTAATCTGCGTATATTTAAAGTACACATGAAATCAAAATTGACCTTATTTATTTTGTTAACTCAAATTACTAGTTTTGTGGTGAACAATTCATCCGTGCAAGTCAATCCACACAAAAAAAATTGTTTGGCTTCGTAATATTTAATCAAAATCTGAAAATGCTCCTCCCCTCTGCAATGGTGCCCCTTCTCTGATGACATCAGTTTGACGGCTTGGGCTGAAATCGCTTAAACCACTTTCCTCCAGCGGTTAGTTTGCTATGAGTGAGAGATAAAGATGGAGAGGAGGAGCGCTGAAGTAA